>NC_053491.1:146415557-146433057 GCF_905171775.1 Rana temporaria | reverse complement strand
CACTGCTTTAGAGTGACGCACGACGGGCCGTGCACCCACGTGGCGTGTTATGTGACACATTGATGACGCGCTATGATGGTCGGTGCCGTTTTCGTGCTGTCACTTACTATCACATTTGAACTATGAAGATTATTTTATCTTTGCACACAGGTATTTTAGAATGCTATATGGGGATGACCCTTTATGGCAGGGATATGCAATTAGCGGACCTCCAGCTGTTGCAAAACTACAAGTCCCATCATGCTTCTGCCACTGGGTGTTATGCTTGTGGCTGTCAGAGTCTTGCTATGCCTCATGGGATTTGTAGTTCTGTAACATCTGGCGGTCCGCTAATTGCATATCCCCGCTTTATGGTATACATACCAAATTTAATAATAGGGTATTACAGGCTCTCTTTATTCCAAAGTGAGGCTTGGAGTGCAAGCCGGAAGTCTTGAGAGTTACCGGTAACCCGGAAGTGGTCACTCACTGGCTGAACATCTCGTATGACCCGATCACAATGTGTATATATTTGTGGAAGGCAGCAATGAGGGTACACCCCAGAAGATGCACGAGGCTGCGAAACATGTCGGGTACCCTACTGCTGCCACTTTTTATCTGATCAGCGCATATTTCTACATATAATGTAATTGTTTCCAACCTTCATTAAACACATTCGCAATACAGTATTACGCTATGTGTGTGTGTTTTTTTTTTCTTCTGGTTATTCTCCGATTGGCCTTGTTTTTTGACCTTCTGCTGAGTCATCTCATATATGCGCATATCATTCACTCTTGGTTACTGCCATTTGGAGTCCTTGGAGGCCGTTTGTGAGCTGCAGCATTCGATTGGTCTATCAGATTCACATATGCTTGATTGACCCTGTGAACGTATGTTCCTTAGGGTTCAATCTGTCCGGTAAGCCTCTCTTCAGTTGGTGACGGCTTTTTCCTATCCTGGTGTTTTTCACGATTGGATCAAGGGAGCACTTCTCGATTGTTATTTGGAATATCACTTGTCACACTTGTACTCTTTATTAGTTGCACTACAGCTCTACATTTATATATTTTGAGTACTGTTCAATCACTTATTTATAAGTGGAAAATTCAGGGATCTCTTGATACTAAGCCAGGGTCAGGTAGACCAAAAAAAGATTGCAGCCACAACTGCCAGAAGAGTTGTTTGTCATACAAAAAACCCCCACAGATAACTAGTGGTGCAACGGATCGTCATTGATCCGTGATCCGCACGGATCGATGACTTCGGATCGGCACACACGTGATCCGCGGCGTGCCGTGGGATTGCAGAGCAGAGCGGTAAAACACACATTGAAATTGTCTCCGCTCTGCTCGCACACACAGCCCCGCCTGCTCCTAACCACGCTGTGATAGACAGAATGCGGGTCCAATGCTGGGATGTGTTCTGTCTATTACAGCGTGGGGTTAGGAGGAGGCGAGGCTGTGTGCAAGCAGCTTGGAGACAGTTTCAACATACGGCGGTGAGTTGCTTTCTAGCAGAACATGTGTGCAGTTCTCTTGGAACTGCTGAGAACTGAATTGAGAAAAAATTCTCAGCTTAATAAATGTACGCCTTTGACTTTAAAGTGGAGGTTCGCCCGCCCCTTTAAAAATGTAAAAGGCAGCAGCTACACATACTGTAGCTGCTGACTTTTAACATTAGGACACTTACCTGTCCTGGAGTCCAGCGATGTCGGAGCCGGTGTTTACATTGCTTGTAAGGAAACCTGGCAGTGTAGTTTTTCTGCTTCATGGCTGGGTCCCTACTGTGAATGTGCGAAGCGCGCTGCGCTCTTACTGGCCCGGGAGAAGGGAAGGAGGAAGGCCAAGCCCCTTTGCCGTCGCTAGTCTCCCAGAAGTGGGGACAGGTTACCTGTAAAAAAAAATAGGTCCCCCCTCCGAAAGGAGCCAGACGTAGCACCGGAGGGAGGAATCGGAATAAGCAGAAGTTCCACTTTAAGCAGTATCATTTCTCTTTGTTGCATCTGCTCAATGCTGTATTTGTAAAGTTTGAAACAAAAATGTTTCTTCTTCTGTCTTGTCTGGCTCTAAATCTGTTTCAAGTACTTATGCCCTAACCAGAATACAGTAAGAATTACCCAAAAGCAAACATGGCTGAATAATTCATTGTGGGCATATGATGACAGATATGTAGAGATGACTAATGTTCATTAAAGCGGAGTTCCGGCCACAATTTCACTTTTTAAATATAAATACCCCTGTAATACACAAGCTTAATGTATTCAAGTAAAGTTAGTCTGTAAACTAAGGTCTGTTTTGTTAGGTTGTTACAGCATTTAGACACTTTATAAAATAGAAATCGACTGTGGGCATCATGAAGCCAGACTGTATGACTTCCTGGATTTCAGCCTTGCAGATCTCGCACATGCTCAGTGCTGCACAAGCAGTGTCAGATCAGGTTTCAGCACCTGTGCTGTCCAAGTCACATGATTCTTTGAGACTGGGGAGTGCACAGACTCCTGTAAAGTGACACCCACTACATTCCCAGGAGTCTGTGCGGTGCATTAAGCACCTAGGTGCAGGAAGTGGGAAGATTAACTATTCTGCCTAGCAACAACACTTTGAAGTCATCTAAAAAAAAAAAAAAAATGTTCGTAAAGGACTAATGACATTTTTTTAAAACTACTGATGTAATGTTATATTTATGGGTGGAGCTCCACTTTAAGAAACACTTGTCAGAATGATCAATCGATCCAGAGGTGTAGGCAGTAGAAATGATGTAAATCCCTACTTTTTCACATTAAGCCAAGATTTACATATGAACTTGTCTGAATTTAATGATTGTTTTAGACAGTTTGATGTGTAATCTCCAATTATGAATATAAATATGCGCTTACGTTAAATTGTCCAAGATTGAGAAAGGTCAACTTTAATATTGGGAAGAAGCATATCTTTTGGCTGCAACTATGAATTTATGTAATTGAGATTAATATATGGTAGATCAAATAACACGTAGTGCTATAATGTTCTATTAGTACCTTCCTCGATTTAGGAGCCAGTGCTTTTAAAAAAAAAAAAAAAAAAAAAATTGCATTCCGACTTTTCCGCGTGCCAATTTAAAGCTGCACTTCAGACACAAAAACTTTCATTTAAATGTATTCCTCAATAACCACAGAGGATATAAACCTTCTGTGGTTATAGAGGAGAACACTACACACCTTTGCAAACCCGGACATACCCTATAAATGTGGTAGTGACATCATCGCTGTGCTACACACATCGGCCCGGATTCACAGACAGCGGCGCACATTTATGCCGCCGTAGCGCATCTCAATGTACGCTACGCCGACGCAGCGCAGAGAGGCAAGCAGGGAATTCACAAAGCCACTGCTCCCAAAACTGCGCTGGGTTTCGAAGGCGTAAGTCGGCGTAGGTTGAAGTGGGTGTGAGCCATGCAAATGAGGCGTGACCCCATGTAAATGATGGGCCGAGCGCCAGACAGATACGTATCACCAACTGCGCATGCACTGAGACAAGTACGCATCCCTCTGCGCATGCTCATAACCACGTCGGAACAACTGCCTAAGATACGCCGGATCACTGCCTACGGCGTGAAAGTAACCTACGCCCAGCCATATTCATGTCCAACATAAACAACGTAAAATACGCCGGCTTGAGTTCCCTGGTGCAGCCCTTTGCATGGATGCTGCTGAGTTACACCTCCTTTATGGGGCACAACTTTACGCCGGACGTACAACTTACGCGCACATCGCGTAGCCTGCGTCGGGCACACTTAGGTTTGTGAATTGCTGTATTTCCTTCATTTGAATATTTGAATGGCTAAACAATTGGAGCGTCCAGCCTAAATGTGCGCCTACGCTACGCCGGCGTAGGCAAGTTATGCCGGCTGGATGAAGCCTATTTTTAGGCGTATCTTACTTTGTGGGTCCGGCGCACAGATGCGACGGCTCATATTTGCACTTACGCGGCGTATCTTGAGATACGTCGGTGCAAGTGCTTTGTGAATCCGGGCCATGCTGTGCTGAGGAGCCCTGCATGCTATAGGCTGCCTGTAGAGAACTACAGGAGGGGGCGGATACCAACCAGAGACGGGACGTTTCTGCACAGTCTCACACTGGATTACTGAACACATCTGGAGGGCATACACAAAGCACACTAAGATTTATTTAAGAGCTCGCACGTCTTTTACATTTAGACAATATTTGGTAATCTATCCCGGAGCTTGGCTTTAATTTATGTCAGTGGACACATTATTATTAAATCCAGGCTGTAAGAATTTATAGTGGTCTAAATGTTACATTTCTCATTTCCCTTTGATAAATATATGCTGAGTATTTTGTTGAGACCTGTTAGTCTTCACTTTATAAATATGATGATGGATTTGCAATGCACTTCCTAGAGTACAAGCATAGACCATGAAAAGCTCGGAGCCCTTGTCGCAGCACAGGCTTCTGTAGGTTCAGGTCAGTAAACAAGTGTTTGTTTGATACAGCTTGTGACATTTTTTCTTTTTGTGAGTTGGAAGGAAGAGATGAGCGAGCCAGGATGACCTGACCTGAGCTATCAGACTTCAGTTTACATAGTATATGGTGTATAGTAATGGAGGGAGCTTGTTATCTCGGTGTATAAATGTGTCTCGCCCTCAGGTGTGTATTATATAAAACCCATGTGAGAGGCTAAATGTGTTTGACTTTCAGAAAGCCTTGCCTTTATTTACCCGTATTTCTAAGGTTCAGGTAATGTTTGTTTTGCAGTAGTTGTTCACCTGCAGAACATACTGTTAAACTATTTGATTTGGACAATCTCTTCAGCGCATTCAGTTGCGTGCAGAAGGAAACTTTTATTTTTAATGTACCTTTTTCCTGATGTCTTATACCCGCTGTGTGTGTGTATATGTATGTTTGTATATAATAAAATATGTGGGTGTGTGTATATAAAAGAGAGAGCGGGACTCATGGGTCTTGAGAAGCAAACGCACAGTCAAGATTTTATTTTTACATTTGGACAAGGCAGAAGCTCGTCAAAATAAAATCTAAGGCCTCGTACACATGATAGGTTAACCAGAGGACAAAGGTAGCCATAGGTTAAAAAAAAGCTAACTTGCTTTAAATGTAACCTATGGATTCCTAACTGATGCCGTGTAGGCACGACGGACCATCAGCTTGGCCTGATCAGTGCCCATCAGCTTGGCCTGATCAGTGCCCATCAGCTTGGCCTGATCAGTGCCCATCAGCTCGGCCTGATCAGTGCCGCCTCAGCAGTGTCCATCAGTGCCGCCTCAGCAGTGTCCATCAGTGCCGCCTCAGTGTCCATCAGTGCCGCCTCAGCAGTGTCCATCAGTGCAGCCTCAGCAGTGTCCAACAGTGCAGCCTCAGCAGTGTCCATAAGTGCAGTGCCCATCAGCTCAGCCTCACCAGTGTCCATCAGCAAATCCTTACCGGTGCATGGGGAGAGCCACCGGATTACAGAGAGCGGGAATCTCCCGCTTACCCGGTGGGCACGGTCATACCAAGTCCCACCTCCTGGACGTCTCCTATGATGTATGTCACAAGTCCTGGCATTGGACCAGTGTGATGTCCATCATAGGAGCTGGTTCAAGAGGCGGGACTTGGTATGACGGCGGCAACTGGGTAAGCGGGAGATCCCGGCTCTGTGTAATCTGGCAGCGCTTGCCCCCTCAGAGGCCCCCCCGATGGATCCAGTGATGGGACCCATGGTAGGGCCAGCCCTGGGCACCCCCGTTTCTCGAAACTTTGCGGCGCCTGAGTGGGTGCAGCCTGTGCACCCGGCCAGAATCGGCCCTGCAACATGGCCCCAGGGCAGATGGCCTACCAGGAAATTTCCCACTATCCCGGAAGGCAAGTCCGGTCCTGCTGGTGTGGACACTAGTGTACACTCCTACATATATAAATGCTCTCCAGAGCTCTGTCTGGAGTAGATGTTGTATAAAAGTGGGTGGGTGATTTAGGATGTTGGCTACAATTGGTTAGGAGTCCATTGCCAGGATCACCCTCCTCTGATCGCCTGATTCAATCTCTAAAGAAATAAAACTGCACACATGCTGTTTTGCATTCTGTGGGCATAATGCTTATTTGTTGGTGCCATCACTGGATATGAAGTTGCAGATGCTGGTGATGTCGTTATGCATATGAGTGGCAATATGTTGCTATTACTCAAGTCAACATGTGCATTGGCTAAGCAATACTAAAAGAAAAAGATTGTCTTGTGTGTGCGGCAACTGATGAGTGTTTTAAATGGTTAGCTTAGGTTTGTATTTGTATTTTATTAGTGTTTAATATTTATGTTGACATGCATATCATGTTTATGTGATGTACATATTTATTCATATTTATTCTCTCTAGCCACATCATCACCTTCTCCTATACTCCCCTCCAGAACCTCTCCGATCCTCTGGAATTCCCCCAATCTATCTGGCCGTCTCTTACTCTGTCTTCCTTAGGGCCGGTTCACACTGCTGCGATGCGTGAACCCTGCGAATCCACTGCGGTTTCCCGCATCGCATGTCTCCTGGCAGCCATTGACACTACCTTATGCAAACTTTTGGGAGTGTCAATTAAAAGTTAATGACAACCCCAGATCAGTTTGCATTTCGCAGTGCGATCTGCAAATTCAGACAGGAATCGGATCGCATGGGTGTGAACACCCATGCAATACGATTCTGCTGCGGCCCAAAAAAGGGTCCTGTGCGAGTTTGGTCCGAATGCGATGCAAATTCAGCCAATAGTATGAATGAATGAATGAAAAAATTTATATAGCGCGGCACATGCGAACTGAATCGCCTCTGGGCGCTTGTTGTTTGTGTCTCATGCCTATCAGAAAAGCAGGGTTTTGATCTGCCTTCTGAAGGACAGGTGGTTTTGCTCCAACCGAATGCTGGTTGGTAAAGCATTCCAAAGCCTGGGGCCCTGGAAAGCAAACCTTCTTTCTCCTTTGGACTTGTATTTGGTTTTAGGAACCTTGACCAGATTTTGGTCGGTGGATCGCAGAATGCGGTTGCAATTGTGCGGTTTGATCTATCTATCTGTATGGCTGAATTTGCATCGCATTTGATTTGCACTGCAGTACGGTGCGAATCGCATGCTATCTCACACCACTGGCCCTTAGTCAGTCTCTGAAAACTTCTCTCTTTAGGCAAGCCTATCTTGTCTCTACATAAAAACTGCTTTTTCTTTATCGTACATCACGGGACACAGAGCGGCATTCATTACTATATGGGTTATATGGAGTACCTTCAGGTGTAGACACTGGCAATCTCAAACAGGAAATGCCCCTCCCTATATAACCCCCTCCCATAGGAGGAGTACCTCAGTTTTTCCGCCAGTGTCTTAGGTGTTAGTCATGGTTTAGCTTGCCTCCACATCCTTGGGATTAGGTGAGCTAACCGGTTCTGTCCAAAAAAGCCTCAGCGCTAAAGTGGTCAGTAACCGGACCCCAAACCCTTGGGGTATAGCCCATAATGCTTTTCTTTTTAGAGAGCTGGACCCTGGGCCCAGAACTTAGAAACCTTTGGGTGCCTAATGTTTCTGTTGCCAGAGTGCTATATGGGCCCAGGACAGTGGATCCTTCATAGGAACCCAGGGCCTGAAGGTCTAGACATCCCCACCGAGATGGGGGAAGATTGGGCCTCTTGCTTGGCAAAGTCCTGCGGCATGGAGCAGGTAAGTGAGGGGAAAACTTGCGGAACTTGGTTCTTAGCAGGTTTTTTCTGGGGGGTCACAGGGGACATGCCTAAAGTTATGCACTGCATCTGGCAAACTAGTCACATATCATAAAGATAGGATGGCTCTATATGTATTATTCCCCATAAGATGTGACCTCCCTTGTAGTGTTGGAAAAGCATTGAGTGGGGCCTGTGTTATATAAAAATATATGTGTGTGTCAGAGAGCTGTGCTTACCTGCAAGCCTCCAGGCGATGCTCCATTCAGTCTTCCTCCTCACGGCCTGCAAAGCAGGCAAAACGCTGACCTCCTCATGGCTGCAGTTTGCTGGAGCAGAGAGGTCCCTTCCTCCCAACCCCACCCCCCCCCTGTCGGGAGGGGCATTTCCTGTTTGAGATTGCTGGGGGGGAAGGGCGGGTCAGTGGCTTAAGGAAGGGGCGGCCCTTCCTTGTTTGTTCCATATAGCTCATTCAATACTTTGGAACTGAGGAGGAAAGACCAGAACGGCAAGCACGGGGCGCCGAGGACACACAGTGGCCAGAAAGAATATTGCAGTCTTCAGAAAGACTGTTTTCAAGCCTAGGAATAGGCTGTTTCTTTTCCATCTCATAGTTTTTCTTGCAATACTACTCAGGGGGACAGAATGTTTTTTCTTTCCTAGATTTGAAAAAAAAAAAAAAAAGATTTTTTTTTGAAAAAAAAAAAAAAAAAAAGAGAAGTGTCATCTAGGGGAGAGGAAGCATTTTTTATCCCCCAAACAGGTGTTTGGGCATTTAACTATTTATAAGTCCCAGGTACCAATAAGTAGCAGGTGTACCTCGGTATTGTACCATGGCATCAAAAAACAAGGGTACAAGAAGTGGGGATTCCCCCAGAGAGTCTGAGGTCTCGGACAATGCTATGCCGCTGCTTTCCCCACAGGGAGCCTTGGGGCCATCGGGATCTGGGGCTGGAGCTGACGCGGGTCAGTCCAACCCTAAGATGGTCACGGAGGAGGTATTACTCACCTCTTTAAAAGAGATGCAGAAAAGCATGGGTAAAATGATAGCCGCAGCTATGCGGGGCAGTAAGCGGAATAGATCTCCGTCGCCCGAGCGCGGACCCTCAGAAGAGGAGGTCCTTTCCTCAGGGGAATTGGACGACCTCTTGGACAAGGACCAAGTAGGTTCAGGGATCGAAGATCCGGATACAGAGGAGTCTGGGGCAGTCTCCCTGAGGGAGAGCTGGTGGATTCAAGGATTGTCGGACTTGGTCCATAGGGCATTCAACTTGCCAGTACCAGATCTCCAGGTATCGACGGTTTCAGCTTTGGGCTCACTGAGGGCGCCTCAAAGCAATGCTGTGTTTCCGATCCATCCTCTATTAGAGGGAGTTTTGTTCCAAGATTGGAACAAGCCAGATAAGATCTTCTTACCACCTAAGAAGTTCTCTGTCCTATATCCTATGGAAGAAAAATTTTCCAAAAGATGGGCTACTCCTGCAGTGGACGCAGCCATCTCATGTGTTAACAAATCGTTAACATGCCCTGTAGAAAACATACAGGTGTTCAAGGATCCAGTTGATAAGCGCTTGGAAGCACTACTTAAGAACTCCTTCACTACTGCAGGGGCAGTAGTACAGCCAGCTGTGGCTGCGATTGGGGTCGCTCAAGCATTATCGGATCAATTTAAGCAGATGCTTCAACTTATTCCTGCCCAGCAGGCAGAAGAATTTTCGGATGTCCCTAAGGCCATATGTTTTACGGTAGACGCAATCAAGGATTCTATCCAGCAAGCGTCACGTTTATCGTTATCCCTTATCCATATGAGAAGACTCTTATGGTTAAAAAGCTGGGAGGCTGAGCCCCCATGCAAGAAGCTCCTGGTAGGGTTCCCCTTCCATGGAGGACGACTCTTCGGAGAAGACCTAGATAAATACATTCAGACCATTTCAAACGGCAAGAGTACTCTCTTGCCAACTAAGAAGAAGGTTCAGGGGCCTGCGTTTAAACGACAGTATTCCCCTGGGCAGGGGCCCTCTAATGCCAAGCAGTATCGACGGCCTCCTGCAAAAGCAAACTTCGGCTTCAACAGCAAATCACAAGGACAGGCTGTTAGAGGCAAAAGGCAGTGGTTTCGCAAACCAGCAAAACCAGCCCCCAAGCCAACCTTATGAAGGGGCGCCCCCACCCACGAAGGTGGGGGGAAGGCTGCGACTCTTTTCAGAGATTTGGGAAGCCAGCATTCCCGACGAGTGGGTACGGTCTTCCGTGGCCACAGGCTACAAATTAGATTTCCTAAGGTTTCCTCCTCCTCATTTCCAGGAGTCGAGGATTCCAAACGATCCGCCTCGGATTCCGGCCAGCCTGGAACAGGGGCTGGGTTTCTACTCCAACCTATTCATCATCCCCAATGGAGATGTCAGGCCAATTTTGGACCTAAAGATGGTAAATGCATATCTAAAGATCCGCTCATTTCGGATGGAATCCGTGCGGTCAGCAGCTGCCACACTCCAGAAGGACGACTTCATGGCGTCCATAGACATAAAGGATGCCTACCTTCATGTTCCAATTTATCAGCCACATCAAAGATATCTACGCTTCATGGTGGCTTCGCGTCACTTCCAATTCGTGGCGCTTCCCTTCGGGTTGGCTACGGCCCCCCGGGTGTTCACGAAGGTCCTAGCTCCGATCCTAGCCAAGCTAAGGATCCAAGGGGTCACGATCCTAGCATACCTGGACGACCTCCTAGTCATAGACCACTCGTCTCCCGGCTTGGAGCGAGCAGTGGCCCTCACGGTCCAATACCTCGAGAGGTTCGGCTGGGTCCTAAATCGAGAAAAGTCAGCTTTCCAGCCCACAAGGCAGTTGGAATATCTCGGCATGAGATTAGACACAGAACAACAAGGAGTGTTCCTACCTCTGAGGAAGGTAAAAGCCATCAAGGAATTAATCCTACTGGTTCTAAGCAAGAAAGAACCGACTATTCGCCTATGTATGAGGTTACTAGGCAAGATGGTGGCCACATTCGAGGCGGTACCATACGCCCAGAGCCACACTCGCATCCTACAGGCAGCCATCCTGTCAGCATGGAGCAGAAGGCCACAGGCCTTGGATATCCCGTTGCCGCTCTCATCAAGAGTCCGACAAAGTCTGTGTTGGTGGTTAGACCCTCAGAATCTACTGAAAGGGAAGTCTTTCAGCCCAGTGGCTTGGAAGATAGTGACCACAGACGCCAGCCTGACGGGCTGGGGAGCAATTTTGGATGGTTGCACTCGCCAAGGTACTTGGGCAAAGCCAGAGAAGCAGTTGCCCATCAACATCTTGGAGCTCAGAGCTGCTCGACTAGCCCTCAGGGCTTGGACGTCAAAATTGCAGGGGTTCCCGGTGAGAATTCAATCAGACAATGCCACGGCCGTGGCATACATAAATCACCAAGGGGGAACCAGGAGTCAAGCCGCTCAGAGAGAGGTGAGCTTGATTCTCCTATGGGCAGAGGCTCATGTGCCCTGCATATCGGCAATATTCATTCCAGGAGTGGACAACTTTCAGGCGGACTTCCTAAGCCGCCAGACTCTATGGCCGGGGGAATGGTCTCTGCATCCACAAGTCTTTCAAGCACTCTGCCAAAGATGGGGAGTGCCGGACGTGGATATCATGGCATCGAGACTCAACAAGAAACTAGACAGGTTCATATCCCGCTCAAGGGATCCGATGGCCTGCGGAACCGATGCGTTGGTTTGCCCTTGGCATCAGTTCAAACTTCTTTATGCGTTTCCCCCGCTCCAGTTACTACCCCGCCTGCTGCGCAGGATCCGGGTGGAGCACATACCAGTCATCCTGGTAGCTCCAGCATGGCCCAGAAGGGCATGGTACTCACTAATCTTAAGGATGGTAGTGGGAGACCCTTGGACTCTTCCTCTACGGCCAGACCTGCTATCGCAAGGTCCGATCCTCCACCCTGCCTTACGGCATCTAAATTTGACGGCCTGGAAGCTGAATCCCTGATTCTCAGGGGTAGAGGTCTGTCTCAGAAAGTAATCTCTACCCTAATCAGAGCCAGGAAACCGGTCTCTAGGGTGATTTATTACAGGGTCTGGAAGGCCTATGTAGGCTGGTGTGAGTCCAAGCGATGGCTTTCTCGCAAATTTACCATCGATAGAGTATTAAGTTTTCTCCAGCTAGGAGTGGATAAAGGATTGGCATTAAGCACAATCAAAGGACAGATTTCTGCTCTGTCAGTGTGGTTTCAGCGGCCGCTGGCCACCCACTCGCTGGTTAAGACCTTCCTTCAAGGGGTCTTACGTATTAGACCTCCAGTTAAATCCCCGCTTTGTCCGTGGGATTTAAATCTTGTTCTGTCAAGTTTACAGAAACAACCGTTTGAGCCGTTGGCTGATATTCCTTTGGTTCTACTGACAAGGAAGTTAGTATTTTTGGTTGCCATAGTTTCCGCAAGAAGAGTTTCGGAGCTGGCGGCCTTATCCTGTAAGGAACCATATCTTGTTTTTCATAAGGACAGGGTCGTTCTCCGCCCTCATCCTTCCTTCCTACCGAAGGTCATATCCAGTTTTCATTTGAACCAGGATTTGGTATTACCATCCTTCTTCCCTAAACCTACTTCCAGAAAGGAAGGGTTGCTGCATACCTTGGATATTGTCAGGGCCATGAAGGCCTATCTTAAAGCTACAAAGAAGATCCGGAAAACAGATGTGCTGTTCATTCTACCGGATGGGCCCAAGAAGGGGCAGGCAGCTGCAAAGTCCACCATTTCTAGGTGGATTAAGCAATTAATCACTCAGGCCTACGGCTTGAAAGGGTTGCCTCCTCCAGTATCATTAAAGGCTCATTCTACTAGAGCCATGGGCGCCTCCTGGGCAGCACACCACCAGATCTCTATGGCTCAAGTTTGCAAGGCGGCAACCTGGTCTTCTGTCCACACGTTTACAAAATTCTACAAGTTGGACGTAAGAAGGAATACTGATACTGCCTTCGGGCAGGCAGTGCTGCAGGCTGCAGTTTGAGACCCTCGGATTCCGGGGGCTCCTCTTTTTTGAGTTAAATTTAAAATTTAAAAATTATTTTTCTCAACTAAGTTGGATTTATTATGATTTGAGTATATCTCTAAATTAAATCCTTTTGTCTTGGAGATGTTCTCCCTCCCCTCATTGTAAGCATTGCTTTGGGACATCCCATATAGTAATGAATGCCGCTCTGTGTCCCGTGATGTACGATAAAGAAAAAGAGATTTTTAATACAGCTTACCTGTAAAATCTTTTTCTTGGAGTACATCACGGGACACAGAGCTCCCACCCCTCTTTTTTGAGGACCATTTTGGGAGGCATACTGCTTGCTACAAAACTGAGGTACTCCTCCTATGGGAGGGGGTTATATAGGGAGGGGCATTTCCTGTTTGAGATTGCCAGTGTCTACACCTGAAGGTACTCCATATAACCCATATAGTAATGAATGCCGCTCTGTGTCCCGTGATGTACTCCAAGAAAAAGATTTTACAGGTAAGCTGTATTAAAAATCTCTTTTTCTTTCTCCGTCAGCTTTTCCCTCTTGTATTATTATTCAGGATTTATATAACATCAACAGTTTGCTCAGCTCTTTACTATATAAAGGAGCACAGTACAATAACCTACCAGCATGTACTATATACAAATCATTCATCATAATAGCAGTGATAATATTTTATAATAATGATAATTTATTAATTTAGTGGTGGCCAGAATCAATTTGTTCAAAGATGGAGACAAATACAAAGTCGGCTATAGTGCTGGAAACTGGATTTATCTTTATAAAGAACAGTCTATCATACTGCCAATGTTTGTGTATAAATGTATGTCTTATAGCGGTGTTGTTGTTACTCACTGGGATTGATTCACTGAAGTGTTGGGAAACGATCTTCATGTGTAGTGTGCCTTACCAAGCATTGTGATGACTAACTCATTATCCTTTATTTCTATAGAGCCTGCATATTGTACAAAGCTAATGTAATTGTTGCTATGTTTACAGGGGAAAGCACTACAAGAGTCAGCCCCTACATGGAAGGAGGCGTAAGTGATGGACAATGGCATTCCGTACAAGTGCAGTACTACAATAAGGTAGGAATACCCCCAACATAGACAAACAGTATGTGTAAGAAGCAAAGTATCATCCAGAGTTGGAGTTTTTTCCCCAAGTGTGCTATAAAACGTTGTAACGTGGCTTTTTAACAAATGACAGCTAATCTGCTATAAAATGTCAGCGTGTGAAGAAAAAGTGGATTGTTATCTGAATAGGCTTTACTTAAAGTCGCTGTCATTCGAGTAAAAAAGTGTATAATAAAGTATTGGTGCTGAATCTGGCCATAGATGGATCAACAAAAGTTGATCTAATGATCATCTTTGAAACAAGCTTGTTTGGCCAAAGACAATCATTGATCAACATTTGCTAAACGGACTTGTTGGGAAGATTTTTGTTTATCAGCAGCTGCAGGTGTTGATCAGGCCCCATTCACACCTGAGCATAGCGCTTTCAGGCAGAAAGTCGTGCAATTTTACCGCGATTTTGCAGCGATTTTTGCCGTGGTTTTTACCTCATTTTGCCGTGATTTTATACAGGTCAAAAGGTCACCAATGTAAAAAACTGAAAAACGCCCAAATCTGCCTAAAAAAAAAGTCCCAGAACTTGTTTGAGCTTCAGGTGTTTTGGAGCTACTGGCTTCAGGCGTTTTGGCGATCCTGGCTTTTTGTAGTGGAGATGTGAACCATCTCCATAGAGAATAGATTTTTTCCCCTCCAGTGTTTTGTAGCTTCAGGCTTCAAACTACAAAACGCTCAGGTGTGAATGGGGTCTCGGTGTATTCTGACAGAGGAATCCACTGTCTGAATTCAATGTATCGGGGGGAGGATTTCCCTGTCCATCTCCATTGTGTGGATGGAGGACTCTGTTCATTTTTTTCATTCAACCCACTGGCTGAAAAAAATAACAAGATCCATCCATAGCCAGCCTTATGCTGGCCATACACTATACGATAAATCTGTCATTTAGACTGTTCGTTTTACAGGCCAGGTAATGGGCACAAAATTGATAATCGTTTGGATGTTTTTGAGCCGAAAAAACGAAGAACAAGTTTGGAAATTTTCTGCCGAACGAACGATAAATTGAAATGTTTATGTGTTTCCCGTCCCAACTGTCTGCACTATGTATATGTAAAAAAAACGAACAAAAAATGTATTAATTTATGTCCACTGAATGATTTATCAGTCATTACATGATGGCCTTATCGTTTGCGCTCACGGCTGAATGTTCGTTTTTTCCTGAAATGGCTTTGGCTGATTTTTCGTATAGTGTATGGCCAGCATTAGGCAGGCCATATATTAGGCAATGTTCTTGCTCTGAAATCTCTGAAATATGTTAATGGGGAATCCCAGCTGATGCGCTAGTGTATTCTGGCAGCAGGAGGTTTCCCTGCCATCAGAATACTTAATGCTGGCTATAACTGACAGCAGTAATCACACAAAAAAAACTTGATAGGCTGGTTGTCCTGAAGTTGATCATTAGATTGACTTCAGCATAGCCAGCCTGTCCATAGATGGATTGAAGTTCAGCCAGTTCCCGCTGATTTTGATCCATCTATGGCCAGCTTAAAGCGGGAGTTCACCCGAAAAAATTTTTTTAACATTAGATTCATGCTCATTTTGTCTAGGGGAATCGGCTAGTTTTTTTAAAAACGAAGCAGTACTTACCGTTTTAGAGAGCGATCTTCTCCGCCGCTTCCGGGTATGGTCTTCGGGACTGGATGTTTTTATTTGATTGACACTCTTCTGAAAGGCTTCTGACGGTTGCATCTATCGCGTCGCGAGTAGCCGAAAGAAGCCGAACGTCGGTGCGGCTCTATACGGCGCCTGCGCACCGACGTTTGGCTACTTTCGGAAAATCGTGACGCGATAGATGCGACCGTCGGAAGCCTGTCGGAAGGCTGTCAATCAAATAGGAACGCCCAGTCCCGTAGCCCATACCCGGAAGCGGCGGAGAAGATCGCTCTCTAAAACGGTAAGTACGGCTTCGATTTTAAAAAAACTACCCGATTCCCCTTGACAAAATGAGCATCAATCTAATGTTAAAAATGTACATTTCCGGGTGAACCTCCACTTTAAGTGAGTCATAATATTATTACTGACTCCGCCTTCCATTATTTGAAGGGTACATTTGCCTGAGTTTAAGTGCCTTTCATTGTTGGACAGTCTGCCTTGTTTTCATCCTATCTAATCTTTACAGATTTATATTAAAGCGTCCGCTGTTGTAATTGTTCTAGCTCAGTGGTACAGATTATTATTTTTTTGTAGGGATTTTTTTTTAAACTCGAGCAAGGAAAAGTCCCTCGTAGAACAAATCAGATTGCAGCTGTGTTTTTTCAGGGCAGAAAATGAAATGAAAAAAACGACACAATGGGGGTTTACTAAAGGCAAATCCACTTCAAGTGAAAATGCACTGAAAGTACACTTGGCAGTGCAATCACTGTAGATCCGAGGGGGGCGTGCAAAAAAAAATAAAAATTTAGCTTGCACATGATTGGATAATAAAAATCAGAAGAGCTTCCCCTCAGATTTACAGAGACTGCACTTGTAGTGCAAAGTGGATTTGCGATTCGTAAATAACCTCCAGGGTCATGTTCATTGGTTTCAGTTTTATAAATAATCCTCGGTCTTTGCTGTTCAACATTTTCTGCAGTATGTGAAACGTCTTTGAAGCATCGTTCTAAAATACACACATTTTCTGCAAGATCGATGGCGTTCTTTTAGATTTTCGTACTGTGGCTTTTTTATTTGAAATTCTAGTATCCTGGAAATAATGTATAAATTAGCTGTGCTTGGATTATAGACTTTGCATTGTTTATTGTCTGAGCTTGCCCTGGGAGGGAAGGTTTCTCTGACGGTAAACTCATCTGTAACAGATCTGGGATCTCAAAGATTTTTACATGTAAACATGATTGGGGAAGGAACTCAAATCTTTCTGTCACGTATAGGCAACAAGAAAAGTCTAGAAAATATGTCTTTTTGACACATAACGAGTGAGGTGGATGGTGGCTGTGCATTTGATTGCAAAGTAAAGAATGAGCTGAAAGTTAGGACTGGGATGATACGGGAAAGGTGAACAAAAGGTGTGCCGGGCACATAAATAGGCTGCTCACGTTTCACTGCTGTATTAACTAGACATTTGCTGTGTATAAAGTTACTCCTGTACATATGGAAAGGGGCCGCTAATGTTTCTGGAATGTTCAGTCCCTGGTGTTTAATTGACCTTTTTTTTGTTGTTTTCATTCTCCTTCAGGTCAGTGGGCAGCAGTCCCTAGTGAGTTCAGTTCAGCCCCTAGTTACAGGTCTTTGTACTGTGACTTTGAGCTAGTCTACTGTGCCCTTTGAAAGTGAGCTTTGCCTAATTATGCTGAATATTTCTAATTAGTTGGAGCAAAAGTGAGTTTCACTGGTGGGCTCTGGGGATGTGACCCTTCTGTCTGTCTGTCTGTCTTCTCGTGCTCAGGGAAAAAGCTTCTTTAGGGGACAATAATAATGTTCTGAAAGTATATCAAAGAGCCTTTTATATATGCCTTTATTATAAGGATGAGTGTACAGGTCAGTTGTTAAAAGGTTAATACCCAACACACATGTTGCATACATTGTTTGCGTGTTAAATCTCAATTCGAGGGCGTTTTTTTTTGTTATTTTTTTTTTTTGCTTTATTTTTCATGGTTGTTATGGATTCATGTTGCACAAAGTGTGTACACATCTTACCAAATTTTGTCCAATATATTTATTTTATATGGAGATACAAGAAAGAGGAGGTGGCTCTATAGCGGTGCTTAAAGCGGGGGTTC
>NC_053491.1:146323057-146413057 GCF_905171775.1 Rana temporaria | reverse complement strand
TGTGCTGCTATCTCCTCCAAAATCTACAAATGCAGATAGGATTTCATTCTGATTTGGAGAAGCATATGGCAAAATACTTTAATACTTGATTTTGTTGTGTGTAACTATTTACTATAGCTTTGAAATGTCCTGTAAATATATGTAATGCTGACTGTAAGAGTACTTGCTAGAGACAGTAAAACCTTGGATTGCGAGCAGGATTTGTTCCGGAAACATGCTTGTAATCCAAAGCACTTGTATATTAAAGCGAATTTCCCCATAAGAAATAATAGAAAGTCAAATGATTAATTCCACGTATAATTAGCTGGATTCAGGTAGGGTTACGCCGGCGTAAATTTAAGCGTATTCTGGAAACCAGATGCGCTTAAATTAGGCCAAGATACGAGCAGCGTAAGTCTCCTACACCGTCGTATCTTAGGGTGCAATTTGTCCGCTGGCCGCTAGGCGTAGAATATGTAAATGACTAGATACGCCGATTCACGAACGTATGTGTGCCCGTCGCAGTAAAGATACGCCGTTTCCGTAAGAGGTACGCCGGCGTAAAGATAAAGCTGCCCCCTAGGTGGCGTAGCCAATGTTAAGTATGGCCGTCGTTCCCGCGTCAAAATTTGAAAATGTTACGTTGTTTGCGTAACTGGTCCATGAATGGGGCTGGACGTAATTTACGTTCACGTCGAAACCAATACGTCCTTGCGGCGTACTTTGGAGCAATGCACACTGGGATATGTACACGGACGGCGCATGCTCGTCACATAACATAACATTTACATAAAACGCGCCCCCTCATCCTCATTTGAATTAGGCGCGCTTACGCCGGCCCCATTTACGCTACGCCACCGTAACTTAGGAGGCAAGTGCTTTGTGAATAAGTGCTCTCTGACTTACGGCCGCGCGCAGCGTAAATACGAAAGGCTACGCCGCCTCAAAGATGCGCCCGGCTACCTGAATCCAGCTATATATGTTTACAGGCATGCAAAGAAATTCTGTTTGTGAATAAACTCTGCCACTATATTGTACTTTGCTATATAAAATTCTTGTTAAAATGTTCCTTATTAAACTATACAATGTTTGCATCACTACTTTTAATACATTGATGCAAATTTTCTACTCTACCTCTATAAAGTTTTTAGTTCATTTGAAATGCATTTTATTGACCTTTTGTTATGATAATCCTTTAGCAATAGCAGATAAGTTACAGCACAAGGCTTTTTTCTAAGGAGCGAATCCTTTTAGGCACAGTAGGTGTCTCATTGAGGTCACTGATGGGTGTTCAGGGGGTTCTGCTCCACAAACTTTCTTTCATAAGGGAAATTTCAATGACATTTTCTTAGATTTTAAACTTCTAGTTTAAAGCAAAGACTAATTGTGATCTAAAGACCTGTATGACAAGTTATCTGGGTTTTGCCATTTAATAAATTAGTAGTTTGTGCAAAAATCAGATCTGCGACAAAGTGGACAATAAAGGGACCAGTTGCAAGCAATTCATTGACCTGAATCCAAAGAGTCAGCACATGTTTAATTCACTTTACTACTCCAGTGCCCACTGAGCTATTGTGTGCAGCAGAAATATGCACTACAAAGGGGACCTGTGCAGGCTTTCTTGGGGTAACTTCCTGAGATCATTAATGATAGTGCATGAGCTCATTGCCGTCTATATAAATGCAAATGGCACAGGGGATATAAACTTCTTTTTTTTTTCTCTCTGTAGAAACACAACAAAGGTATTAATTTTTTCACTGTTGCAAACTGGGAAGGCAAATCTAATGCTAGAGGTTTTCTTTTGAAGTAAGAGTATAACAAAGTTTATACATATAAAACATGGTTACTCTTTATTGCACTGTACAACTCTGTAGATTTTCCACTGCTCACTGATCACAAAGGTATGTCTGCTTGCAAGATCTTATGTCAGGCCCAACAAGTATTCAGACAGGAAAATAACTCTGAGACGAAGGAAGATCTCTACTTGTCAACTGTAGGCCAGTACTCGCCTTTATGTAACTTTATGGACTGGAGCAGCACACTTACACCGATCAGCCATAACATTTATGACCACTCACCATAACCTATTGAGGCATGGGCCTCGACGTCAACTAGGTCTCTGAAGGTATTCTGTGGTATCTAGCACAAAGCCGTCAGTAGCAGATCCTTTAAATCCTGTAGGTTGAAAGGTGGGGCCACAGTGGATCAGACTTGTTTTCCCCAGCACATCCCACAGATATTCAATGGATTGAGATCTGGAGAATTTGGTGGCCAAGTCAACATCTCATTGTGTTCCTCTAACCAGTCTTGAATTGATCAGACCAGGCTCCGTGGTCCAGTTCTGATGCTCATGTGCCTATTGTAGCCACTTTTGGCTGTGGACATGGGTCAGCATGCGCACCCTGACTGTTCTACAGCTACTCGGCCCCATACACAACAACCTGCGATGCACTGTGGGTTCTGACACCCTTTCTATATGTAACAGCATTCACTTTTTTAGCTTCAGTTACAGTAGCTACTCCATTGGGATGGACTACCCGGACCAGCCTTCATGCCCCACATGCATCATTGAGCTATGGCCATAATTCTCTGACCAGTTTGCTGGTTTTTCCTCCTTGGACACCTTTTGGTCAGTCATGACCACTGCATACTGGGAACATCCCACAAGAACTGCAGTTTTGGAGATGCTCTGACCCAGTCATTGCAATTTGGGCCTTGTCAGTCGCTCAAATCCTTACGCTTGCTTTCTACCTTTCAACTTCAGGGACAGGGGCATGTTCACGTTCTGCCTAGTATATCCTACCCACTTTTAGATGGCATTGTAATGCGATAACTAGTGCTATTCACTTTACCTGTCAGTGGTCATAATGGTTTGGCTAATCGGTGTGTAAGGTTCATATTATTACATATTTGCCAGACCATATTTAAATTTTTGCAATGTATACTAACTTGTAGATTCTCTCTCTCTCTCTCTCACCATAGACCAAGTGTTGTGTTCTTAAGGTTCGTACACACGGTCGGACATCCAACAAAATTTCCCTTGGATTTTTGTCCTAATTGATTTGTCCGATCACACCCATAGCATACACACACTCAGACTTTTCTGCAAACTTTTCTAACACTTTCCCAACATCACGTGGTTTTTCTGCTCTTTACTGACACCCTTTGGTTAACTTCTGCTATTGTTGGTTGAGTTTAACATTGGTTCTGAGCATGCGCATTTGTACTTTGTCCAAAAGTCCGATGGTTTGCTGTACACACGGTCGGACAAGGCACCATCGGACTTTTGTTGCCGGAAAGTTGGTCCGTTCGCAGACCCAACTTTTTGTCTGATGAAACCCAAAAAAGTTGGTCCGATGGAACGTACACACGGTCGGACAAATTCGAAAAGTTGCAGATTTTGAAGTTGGTTGGCCAAAAGTCCGACCGTGTGTACGGGGCTTTAGTCAGAAGTGACTCTGAGCAGGACAGTAAGGCACAACCACAGAGCATTAAACAGAAACAGAGGCTGGAAAAGTTGCAGAACAAATATGGCTGTCCCATGTACATATACAATTACAAATTCTATAAACCCTGGCTTTTAACACATTCATAGAAAACAATTTTATTTTAATCTAGTCACTTTCACGTGTATAGCTAAAAAAAAAAAATCTCTTTAAAGTTAGTGATACTTAAAATATACCTATAAATGGCAGCCATGGGTCAACCATGTGTGCCAGAAATAAGAAAAGAGTACACCAGACAGTAATTTAGCAAACCTGCCCAGAGATAAAAGCCTGTACTTGCCCATCAATACTTCTGATGGCATTATATTCCAGTACAGACAACTATGCTATTGTCTACAGTAATATCTTTATTAGTAATATTTAAAAACATCCAAACAATGAACAAGATAAACCATCTAATCATAATAAACCAAAAATGGCTGTTGGAGGACAACACCCAAAAGACAACATAGATGCGTGTGGTAACCCTTAAAGTACAACTACACTTTTACTAAGCCTCACCTTCCCTAGTCTCCTAATCTAATCTAAATAAAAATGGAGGTTTTACATTGCCTGGGAGATTAATTACATAATTGTGTGAGACTTTTCCCCACAGCCACCAATCAAATTGAAACTGTCAAGGCAATTTTTCTATCTTGTTTGTGAGGTAATAGTATTTTTTGTAAACTTACACCTATAGGGACATGAGTAGATTATAAATTACATTTTTATTTCTATGTTACTACTGTATATTTTATTAAAATATAATGAATCGTCCATTATATATATATTTTTATTATTGTTTTTACAGGGGATGCAAAGTTTTTTTTTTTTTTTTAACAACATTTAAGAGATGTTGAATACCTTATTTATTGTACAGTATAGGTACATGAAAGCAGACTTGTTGTATAAATATGCAGGCTCCTTTTTACTTCATAAAGCAGTGGATGTGACTTTCAAAAAGCTTGTTCACACTATTTTAAAATTGCCTTATTTTTTTCTTAAAATGGTACATTATCTCAGTTTAAACATTCGATATGTTTTTTATTTTCTATTGTGAATAAAATGTGTGTTTTATGAGATTTTTCAAATCATTGCATTCTTTTTTTATGTAGAGTTTGCACAGCGTCCCAACTTTTTTTTTGGAGTGGGGGTTGTAGATTAGTTTCATAATTTATGGCTATTGCTTTATATAGTTAAGTCTCCCTCTTGAAATGTATTACTATGGGTGTTCAACTGAATTCCTTTACATTTTGAATGGGTTTCTAATACAAATACCATATATACTCGAGTATAAGCCAAGTTTTTCAGCACATTTTTTTGTGCTGAAAATGCCCCCCTCTGCTTATACTCGAGTCACCTTTTTGCAACTGATCTCCTGGAATTTGGGGGACCCGGTACTGGCTGGCCATAGGTCCCCTGGAACCCACACACATGTATCCCCACTCTTTCTCTAAAAGTATGCAAAGTTTGTTGTCCGGGGGACCTATGGCCGGGAAGCACCATTTTTTTTCAAAGCCGGGCATCCCTTCCATAGTCTCCCATGTTAAATGGTAATTTCTCCAGTGATTTTGGGGACCCGGTACCGGCCGACAGTAGGTCCCCTGGATCCGGATCTTGGCACACATGTAGCCCAATTTCTCCTCTACAAGTGTGCAAAGTTTGTTGTCTGGAGGACCTATGGCCGGGAAGCACCAATTTTTCAAAGCCAGGCACCCCTTCCATAGACTCCCAAGTTAAATGTCAGTCTAGTCATGGGCACAGTGAGGCATGCAGATGGACACCCTTGGCTTATGCTCAAGTCAATACGTTTTCCTATTTTTTTGTGGTAAAATTGGGTGCCTCGGCTTATATTCGGGTTGGCTTATACTCGTCTATATACGGTATACTGTTATCGGGAAGCCCCCTGTCTGTATATTCTTTTTTTAGTTTTACATTTTTATTATAAATAATAGCCCTCTGAAGAACACCTTTTTAATATAAAAAATTGCTCATGTAACAGACCTTCATGAAGGTATTCATTTAGCCCAGGTTCACACTGGGCTGCGGGAATGAAACCATGCAAGTTCAGCTGAATTCGCATGATTAAACTCCTGCATGTCTGTGACGATTTCGGCCGCGATTTCAGAGACATCAGTGCAGGTTTCTGCACAGATTTCAATGTAAATCGCAGCCCGAATTCACAAAAAGTAGTACAGAAACCACTTTTTGAAATCGGTGCAGCGCCGCAGATGTGGCATCACACCTTTGCTGGCAAATTCCGCTGATTTCACAACGCATGTCAAAATACACCAGTGTGAACCAGGGCTTGGGGTCCTTTCACACAAGCAGTCTTGTCACATCCACCTGTTAGATTTACAGGTGGATCTGATCAAAAGCTTAACCCCTTCCCGCCAGTTTGCATTCATGGCTTTAAGGTGGTTATACTGGGATGATGCCTGCAGCTACAGCTTCTGGGATTTTACTTAAGAGACCCGATCAGAGACGAATCTGGCTTTGTACGGGTCTCAGCCTGCCCGGTGGACACGCTGGCTGGTGGCTCGGGTCTCCCGGTGGGATGGGAGGCCCGGTAATTAGCTTTACATGCACTTTAACATCTGTTAGAAAACAGTTTATTCACACCCTTGCAATAAGATTCAGGATATAAAATAAATGATTGTGGTCTATCTGGTTAAATGTTCTGCTTCTGAAAAGTGACTCCTACAGTAAGAGTAATTATATTTTTACTGTCTGTCTCAGAGTTAAACTTTCATGTTGTCAAGACAAGACGGAATTACAATGAAATGCTGCTTTTTTCTGTGCCCTACAAGAAATCTCAATTAAGTATAATGCAACAAGCAAACACTTGCCCAGGCTTTACTTGGTGTAAGTTAATTACCCATGGAACATTTTTTGGCGTGCAAAAGTATCATTTTTTCTCTAGAAGATTAGCAGGTATCTGGCACTGCAAATGACAGTATTCATCATCATCTCTTAATCCCCACACTGCAAGGAATGTAAATATGCGTTATGCTTTTGGTAGCCCAAACGGAAGGACCACATGCAGACATTTCCCTGATTCTGAGAACATTCATTCAATTGTGCTGTAGTTGAGGGTGATGTTACAATACAGATTAATAATATAGATTAGCCCTAGTGTGTTATTTCCTTCTGCTGTGCCATCTTTAAACTAGAATCAATAATATTTAAATAATTACATATTTTCATTTACTTGTCCTGGTATACTATGTGATTTTCACCTTTTTTTTAGGATGTAAACCTCAGACATGACATAGGAAGAAAGCATATCCCTCTATAGTGTGTACTTGTCTCAATTAAGAGCACTAAGTGTAATTTTTGTCTGCTGCTTCATTCCTCTTCCATCAGCATGAATCATTTCTGACAAGTTTTCCTGACACCAAGAGAAAATGGTGACAGAGGAGGGACCATCCGCAGATTGACAGACTTCGCTCTGTTTCTGTGAGCTGTGTGAAGGGGGGGGGGGGTGTCCCTTCCCCTCCCTTCCCTCCAATCAGCTCTCATAACTCTCCCCACTGACCTCTGCAGAGTATAATTTCAGCTCTCTGTCCCCTTTTTTCTGAACTCTCAGGCAAGCTTTGTAAATTCAGTACTTTAAACTGGTGTAGAGAAAACAGCAGATAAACAGGCACCACTTATGTAGGGGGATTTGTTTTAACTCTGTGTAACACATGAGGTCAGTTACTTCACTGGGTATATGGAAGGGTTTACTACCACTTTAAAGCACCTCTTCCTTATTAAATGTATTGTTTTAAATGCAAGTAGTGTAAGTACCTGAATTTATCTTTGTATCAGACCATAGTACAGTCTGTACAGCAGAGCTCGGAGAAGAGAAGCAGCACAAGGAGCCAGTCAGATACTCTGCAGTGTAAGGAGCCATACTGAAAGGACGGGAGAGCAGAGAGATGAGCTCCTCTTTTTGTGCTGTTTCTGCTTCCACTGTACACTCACAGGATGGGAACCTGATAATGAAAGTAAAAAAGCATTAGAGAAAAATCCAGTGTTCCGTCGGCATGGTATGCCTGGGTTGGATTTTGCAGGCGCAGCGCATGCGCAAACGGAGCCGCTGAAAATCTCAGAGGGTGAACAGCTGTTCTGTACCTGTAGACGGCGCATGCGCAATCAACACACCGCTCGCTCCCGATCCCTTGGGGCAGGTTATTCATTGCATACAACAAGGGGCGGATGCTTTTCTCAAAGGGGCGGATGCTTTTCTCAAGCAGTGCTCTTTTGTGGAATGATTTTCTCAATAAACTACTCTTTGCGGGGCAGATTCATTTTTAGGACCCTCTTATTTGCACACTTTTGTAAGTACACTATTGCACGCCCCGCAAAGACGTGTAGTTTATTGAGAAAACCATTCCCCAAAAGAGCACTGCTGAAGAATACATCTGCCCCTTTGAGAAAAGCATCCGCCCCTTGTTGTATTCCGTCTCTTGTATGCAATGAATTACCCGCATCGGGAGCGAGTGGCGTGTTGATTGCGCATGCGTTGTCTACAGGTACAGAACAGCTGTTCATCCTCTGAGATTTTCGGCGGCTCCATTTGCACAAGCGCTGCGCCTGCACAGTCCATCCCGGGGCATTATCCGACGGGGGACCCATACCGACAGGACACTGGTCATTCTTCCTAGCCAAGGCTGTAACAGAGCTATGAGAACCTCAGAACTGGATGGACAGAAATGCATTTGTGTACTTGGCTGTCTGGACTTCGGCTTTAACAATTTTGTGTAATGCTCATCTATTAGGACTCTACTAGGCATCAATTCTATTTATTGAAATATAACATTTTAGAATTTTTTTATACTCCTGCTCAAAAAAGAAATCCCAAAAAGTGTAATATCAGCACGAATGACCAGTTAAGACTCCCGCAGGTAATACATAACATATTTAGCATGATCCAACCAGCGTTGAAGAAACTTGTCCATATCTGTTGCATTACATTTTGTTGTGTCAGGTATATGTATTTTTGTTAATGTATGTCTCAAAATTTGGAACGTTTCCAATGAAAATGATCGGTATCGACACACAGAAGTTTGGGGTTCTTTCTTGTAATTCCTGGACCTTTTGGCTTCTCAGCAAGCTGGAACATAGCTTTGTTAATGACTGCTCCAAGGGGGTAATTCAATACACATAGAAGCGACTCATTGCTGCAACTCCCATTGACTCAGTGTGAGTTTCTGCCAATCACCTTCGCTCATCAGGCAGAGCAAGAAGGTAGTTCAAAGTCGCCCGCCTGCTACACGCACATCAGTCATATTAAATACCTCTCTGATAAGTCACTTTACTCATTTCACTCTGACAAATTGGTGTGGGTATTGTATTTTACAGTATTTACAGCAAAATGTGCCTTGCACAGGGGAAGGCTGGTCCTATGATCTTATTTGGGTGTTCTGTTTTTTCTGATTATGCCTTCAGGAAGATAACATACCAATGATGTTCTTTTGGGTTAATGTATATAGCACAGTATCATCTTTCAGCTTGAAGATGAACTACTTGTCACCTTGTGCTTATTCAACATGAGTTTGATCCATGAATTATGTCCAATTTAATTTGCGGTTGGTTTTAGGATAAAGTAGCTGCAGGCCACAGATACTGAATACAGTAGAATACATCTTGAACACCAATCATAAGCCTGGTACACTCGATCGGATTTTCTGCAGAAAAAGCGTAGGACTTTTGTCCGAAGCGTGTTTGGCGTGAACTTGTATTGCATACAAACGGCAAAGAATTGTCAGCCAACAAACCTGAAACAACGTGTTTTTTTCAGCTCTTTAGCGCCACCCTTTGGGCAACTCTCTGTGTTATAGTTAGCATTGCTTCTGAGCATGCGTGATTGTACTTTGGAGTTTTGTCCAAAGGACTTCTGTACACACGATCGGATAATCCGACAACACACATTTGTTGTCGGGAAAAAAAAGTTGTCTGATGAAGCATTCAAAACGGTCAGATTTTCCAACAGCCTGTCATCGCACAATTCCTGACGGAAAATCCGATTGTGTGTAAGAGCTTATACACTCCACATGCTTGTATGACGTCAGGCTGGGGCCTTCTGTCACTTTTTTATGGGGTTTACTCAAGTATGACTGCATTTGTATTTTCTAGCTGAAAATCACCTTGGCATACACATTTTTTTAAATATCCATTTGTTTTACATCCTTGTGGTTTCCTGATGTGTGTTTTACAGTTTAAGGCTGGGTTCACCCTATACTACACGACATTCATACTTTCATCCTACTTTGCTCTGCTACTTCGGTCCTACATTGGTCCTACATCCATCCAACTTGAATGAACAGGATACTACTTTGATCTGACTTTGTGATAGTCTGACTTGTCCTTTGACCAATCAAAACAATCCCAGAGTGAGATGATTTTTTTTTTACTGCTGCTGTGATCTACATGTCGGATGTCAAAAGTCGGATGGTAAGAACAAGGCTCCTACTTTGGTCCGACTTCAATGATATTCAATGGGCTGAAGTAGGATCAATGTCGGACCAAAGTAGTACAGGGAGCATTTTCAAAATCGGACCGACTTGTGTCAGACCAGTTAAGACGACTCCCATAGGGAAACATTGATTTTCATACGTCATGCGCCATGAGCTCCCAATGTCGGAGCGTTTGTTGGACCAGTGTGAACCCAGCCTAAAGGTTTATCTAATTACCTTTGTGCTATGGGACAAATCATTGAATTGTTTCTGACCTCCCTCTTAAATTGATAATGACGTATTGGCAAACCTGTAGCAATCCTTGTAATCTGCTTGCCTAATAGTGCATTTGATGTATGGCTTGTATAAGTGCTCTTCTTAGTACTTTTATTTAGGTTGGATTTTCGTATTGCTGTTTAAATTGGTGGTAATCTTGATAGATGAAACTTCATACAGGGCTATAGTTTGCAGCATATTACAGATGAAGAACACTGAGAATGTGTGACCACTGAAGCAGAAAAGGGATGCCTGGGAAATGAGTTGTCATGTTCCTCTATTGGTCTGAGGCCAACAGGTTAATGTAATGATTCTCTAGGGCTGGCTGGACACCTAATGAGCAGCTGGTTTGATGTCTGTACATATCTCACACTTATCTCTTCCTTGACATATTAAACACAGGCTGACTTTCTTTTTGCAATTTGTAGTTTCAATATTTTTTGTGATAAGTCAACATTATTGTGTTTTTAAAACTCAGAAGGAATTTAATTGGCTAAGCAGACTGTATAGGCCTGTTATGTACTAGCTGGGGTTGGGGTGACATTTCACACAAGTCACTTCTAGAGAGACCAAGATGCTTAATTACATAAAGACAGAGGGCTAGATTCATGTACGAGATACGACGGCTACGCCCCCGCAACCTACGGAGCAAGTGCTTTGTGAATACTGCACTTGCCTCTCTAAATTGCGGCGGTGTAGCGTAAATACCATACGCTACGCCCGCACAACATTACGCAGGGCTATCTGAATCTAGCCCTAAATCTTTGAGGAAATGTTTTAGGCCCCTTTCACACGGGTGCCTCTGCTATGCGGAAGCCGCTTGCTCAGTGGGTGATCTCTCTGCTGATGGCTGCTGAGCAGGCGGATGACCGGTCCATGTCTGCTCCTTTATGCAGAGTGGATACGGACACTGTCCCACTCTCTCTTTTATGGGGCAATCAGGTGGAAATGGACCAACTGTCCATTTCCATCTAGTGCAATGCACCAGACAGATGGAAAATAGGACCACCATCCGTCTGTTTTTGGCGCTCTATAGAGGACAATGCAGGGTCCGACCAGGTCTGCCTGAAAAACTGACAGGTGGACCTAATTGAGCAGCCTGTGCGAAAGGGGCCTTACTCTGTAATGCATGCGTTTTTTTCATACCATGATGTTTATTAAAAACACTGTACACCGAGCAATGTGGTATACTGCAGTGTGGAGCCCACTTTTATATAGCGTGCGACCGTGCGTGTTGGGGTGCAGTGCATTGCCATAGCACTTATTGCTGAATGTGTTGTGGTGTGGACGAGTCTTTTACCACTTAAGCCCCGGACCATTATGCAGCTAAAGGACCTGGCCCCTTTTTGAGATTTGGCACTGCATCGATTTAACTGGCAATTGCGCAGTCGTGCGACGTGGCTCCCAAACAAAATTGGCGTCTAGAGCTTTCTTTTGGTGGTATTTGATCACCTGCTTTTTTTTTTTTTTGCGCTATAAACAAAAATAGAGCTTTTTGCTTTAATAAATATCCCCAAAAAAGATATAAATAAACACATTTTCCCTCGGTTTAGGCCGATACGTATTCTGCTACATATTTTTGGTAATTTTTTTTGTTGCAATAAGCGTTTGATTGGTTTGCGCAAAATTTATAGCGTCTACCAAATAGGGGATCGTTTTATTGCATTTTTATTAATATTTTTTTTTCTAGTAATGGCGGCGATCAGTGATTTTTATCGTGACTGCGACATTATGGCGGACACATCGGACACCTTTGTGACTATTTTGGGACCATTGTCGTTTTTATAGCGAACAATGCTATAAAAATGCACTGGTTACTGTAAAAATTACACTGGCAGTGAAGGGGTTAACTAGGAGGGGGCACTGTAGGGGTTAAGTGTGCCCTAAGAGAGTGATTCTTACTGTGGGGGGGGGCGTGGCTGTGTGTGTGACGTCACTGATCATTGTTCCCTATGACAGGGAACAGGTGATCAGTGACAGCCACACTAGGAAACACAGGGAGAGGTTTGTTTACACTTACCTCTTCCCATTCTTCCTCTCTGTGACCCGATCGCGGGACACCGACGGCGATCGGGTCTGCTGTTCCCGCAGGGGGACGGTCATGGAGAAGAGGCCCGGGTCGCAAGCGCGCCGCCAGCGGCACGCTCGCGACCCACGGCTGGGATCTTAAAGAGGACATACATGTACGCCCTTGTGCCCAGCCGTGCCATTTTGCCGACCTATATCGTCGTGCGGCGGTCCTCAAGTGGTTGATATTGTCTACCAAGAATGTATTTAAAGGGGTTGTAAAGGTTTGTTTTTTATTTTCTGAATAGGTTCCTTTAAGCTAGTGCATTGTTGGTTCACTTATCTTTTCCTTCCATTTCCCTTCTAAATTTTTGTTTTCTTTGTCTGAATTTCTCACTTCCTGTTCCTCCTCAGTAAGCTGTTCTGGCTGACTAACCCCCATCCAGAACAGCTCGGATGATGGGGGCAAGCTTACTGAGGAGAAACAGGAAGTGAGAAATTCCGACAAAGAAAACAAATATTTAGAAGGGAAATGGAAGGAAAATGTAAGTGAACCAACAATGCACTAGCTTAAAGGAACCTATTTAGAAAATAAAAAACTAACCTTTACAACCTCTTTAAGTTGTAGGTGGAGCACGGTGGACTGATTCAGCCTCTGGATTCTTATACGGCTTGAATGCTCCAACAAGTGAGATCTTTCTGCCATCACCTTCAATTCTGTTTCTGATCCCCTGGGTGTTGTCACCTACTTTTGCTGCATTCGCTACAATATAAATAAAAAAAATAAAATCTATAAAGGAGGGTGGGATCCTTCATAATAGTCAAAGAAGGTGTGCAGAATCTCAAACACAGATATCTACCAATACAGCTCCCAAGACTCATATGTAATTGTGAGCTGGTTTACCTCCCCAAAGTCTACCCAAAACTCCATCAGTTCTAGGTGTACAAGCCCTTTAAATTGCCTTTGGTACACTGATATCTTAGAGTTGCTATTCGTCTCTTTAAAAAATGGATGGTGTTTTGTCCTCCCAACACGTTACCCAGTGGCCTTTGTGCAGCTTGTCATGCAGCTAAATCCTCCTATACTGCCAATATATCAGACCATGTAAAAATATTGAATTGATTGAGATAGCCGGGTGGGTGAAACTGGCAACTATATACAAAAGTACATACAACAAGGACACATGAATCGGCAATGCATTTTACAACTAAAGTGTCAAGCAGATGTTTGGTAGAAGTCCTCACACGTGATTCTACTATTGAGGAATACCATATTCTTTCAGGCTCAACATGTGCCCAATATTGTGGCTTCTTCCACCTATGAGTGAAGAATCCCGGGAGGTACAGATGCACAGCAGGGTCAAATATCTGCTCTAACTGTCCTGTAAGTGAAGGTGGGAGCAGTGATATTTGACCACTAGGTGAAGCTCAAACAAGGTTGGCTGACAGCTCTGAAGTCCTATGCTGGAGGCATGATAGAAGGCATGTGCATAAATCCTACAATTTAAATTTTCAGTTATTGCCTTTTCTCAAATCATACCCCATCAACTAATTTCGTTTCAGAATGTTGGAAAACTGAAGCTCTTATGCATTTGATAAAATTATATTCACCCCGAAGAATTGATGGGTTTCACAAAAATGATACAAGCTTATTCAAGAACAGGGCGCAAAGAGTAACAATGTACAGGGGGTCCCCGACTTGAACGCCTGACTTCCGAACAACTCCTACTTACGAACGGGACGTATCTGCCGTTCTGCGCATGCGCGGCCATTTTTGACGGTGGGCACATTCGATGGAACATTGGAAAACCTACGTATCTCCCGTTCTGCGCATGCACAGCCATTCGCCGGAACATCAGAAAACATCGGAACATTACATAATTGCCGTTCTGCACATGCGGTTCTGACTTACGAACATGTTCGACTTAAAAACAAACCTAAAGTCCTTAACCCGTTTGTAAGTCGATGACCCCCTGTACAAAGAATAGTATTCCATAGAAATCCTCAGACAGATTTGATTTATGAGAATTTACACTTAAATGGATGTAAACCCCCCACAAAAAAAATGTTTTAATTAAGACTCCTATCTGTTACAGCAGAGAATGTAATTCCATCTGTGCCCAGTCTTGCCACAAAGAGTTAATCAAGCTCTGAGCAATCCTCTTATCTATCTTCAGTAAGATAAAAGCAGACACTGAGAAATTAGTGTCTGTTTTTCCCCCTTGATGTGACAGACAGGTGATTTCCTTATCTCATGCACCAGCATGAGAGAGGCATTCTGTGTACTTCACTTCCCTCCTCCTTTCTTCTCCAGCTCTCCCAGGATTGGCTGCTCCACACCTCAGCATGATTGGACATGCTGAAGTCATGTGGTGACTTTCCTGGGTTTTGACTAGATGTTGGTAATCATAGGGCATAATCCACGAGACCAGCAGAAGTTCAGTGTAAGAAATATTGATGCCAGGCCAAGGGGAATGTAGAGGTGGGCAGGGAGCCTGACATCACGACTCCACCCACTGAGCTCCGGACAACAGACCTGCCCACAGAATTCAGAGTATTGCAGGGCTCCAAACAGCCAAAGGGGAGATATCTGACAGGTATGTATACATGCAGGAGGCATGTATATCCTTATATGGAAGCACTATGGAAGTCATTTAGAAATGATGAGAGTGGGTTTACATCCACTTTAAGCATTGCTCTTTGCACTGGTTCAATGAAAAATCTTTAAAGGGTTGGTTACTGTAAGAGTGGTCATATTACAGAATGTCTTACCTCAGTATTGGGGTTGATGGCAAGTTTACAGTTTAACCATTCAGCTATCCTATATTTATATTTATGACTGCTAGGTATCTATGACTAGTGTGGCCTAAATGGCTATTTACTTGTTTTAGTAGGAACACTGTGTTTTAAACTAGTAAAACAGGTTAAACGTTGCTACTGTACAACAAAAGCCTACCACACATCTTATCTGATTATGCAATCTCCTTTTAGATCTGTCAACAAATATGTTGTACAAGGTTCTGCCTGATTAGATACAGGTTGGTTGAATAAATTAGGATAGATCTTCATAGTACATGGTTTTGGCAAATCTAAGGTTAAAGTGGTAAAGGCTCAAGTTTTTTTTTTTTTTTAACCTTCATGCTTTATGCATGAAGGTAAAAAACATGTCCAGCTTCTCCCACAGCCTCCCCTAATACTTGCCTGAGCCCAATCTCGATCCAGAGATGTGCATGAGAACAGCGGCTCTCCTGGGTCTCTTTCTCCTCATTGGCTAAGCTCCCGCTACTGTCAATCACAGCCACTGTCAATCCCAGTGTGAATGAACAACTAAGAGCAATAGTTCAGGAGTAAGCCTGCTCGGGTGCCCCCATAGCAAGCTGTATGTTATGGGGGCACTTGGCAGGAGGGAGGGGGCAGGAGCACCGGCAGGGGACCCAAGACGAAGAGGATCGGGGCTGCTGTGTGCAAAACCACTGCACAGAGCAGGTAAATATAACATGTTTGTTATTTAAAAAAACAATTGCTATGTAAATAGAAGCTAATGCCTGCCCCGTGTGTGCGGTTTAATTTTAAGGAAATAGTCAATTTTGGAATAGACCAGGTGGAGAATGAGTGACCCAATATCAGAGGGTACAAGAGCTAGACTGTAAATCTGGCCATGCATTTTTTTTTTTTTCAGACACCAAGCTAATTAGCTGAGTGGGGGAAAAAAATATACGCCCAATACCAGGAATGGGAATAATAGGAATGGCCCCGTAGGGGGATATTACATTCTCACAGCAGCATCCACCACTGTCAGACTACACTGATCAGCGACTGCAGCTGCACTGCAAATTTGCCTGGTCCCTGCTGAACCTACCAAATGTTGTTCTTTAGTGAATTGGCAGCTTAAAGGCCCATAGACATGACCAGAAAATCGTAAGTAAAATTTTGTCCAATGAACGATCTGCCGATTTTCAGATCGTTGGTTTGATGCTTTCGACAGCTGATTTAGAATTTTCCGATTACAAAAACTGGATGTGCAGGCTAGAATTTTTTTGTCATATGTGAAAACAATGTCCGATTTTTGTTTAGTACAGTTTTTTCGTCTGAAAAAAATTCTGCGAGCAAGACTACGCATGCTCAGAAACGAAATAACACATACAAAACAATTAAACACATTACATCACTTCTGAAGTTGAATTCAGTCTAAGGGCTCTTTTACACGAGCAGCCCGTTCAGGTCCGCCTGACAGTTTTTTAGGCGGACCTGAACGGGCGCTCCGTGCTCCTCTATGGAGCCGCGGATGTCAGCAGTGACATGCCCGCTGACATCTGACCCGCTCCGACCTGCCAAAGTGTGATGGAGGAAAAACCTACTTTTCTATCCGTCTATCGGATCGGGTAAACACATGCAGGCGGTCCGTGTTCACCCGATCCCCCCATAGGGGAGAGCAGAGAAAAGACAATGCGGTCCCTGCACAGTGTACAGGTACCGCCCTGTCATCCGCCGGCTCATTTTTTTAGGGATCCGGAGGTTCCCAGGGGCCCGGAGGGCCCCGGACGGCAACCCCCCCTGTTTTTATATATTGTTTCCCTGCAGTCCCGTGAAAGGGTTAATTTTCCCGCACTGCAAGAGGAGGCAGCACGGAAGCAGGAGGAACCAGAGCGGTGTGTGGAGGACTGTGGCTGCTGAAGGGAAGAAAGCCGACAGCCGGGCCAATGACAGTCTGTGGCTCCGGCTCTCGGCACAGGTGAGAGGCACCCCCCCCGCTCAACAACTTTAATGCACACCCCCCCCCCCCCCCGCGCTGAACAACTTTAATTCGCACCCCCCCCCGCTCAACAACTATGATCCCCCCCTCGCTCAACACCTTCGATCCCCCCCCCCATTCTCGACTCCAGAGGGCCCCTTCAACACTCAAGCCCAGGGGCCCCCAGCACCCCAAGTCCTGCCCTGCCCGTGTGAAAGGGGCCTTATGAGAATTTTCGTATGTTAGTAACCGCTTCACTTTCGATATGAGACTAGCATGCAACAAAAACCGACATAAATTCATCCGATAATCTGAGTGTACCCGGGTTAAGTCTGCATTGATGGACTGTGCAGACTGAATAAAAGTAGGCAGTCACATATGGGACAGACATCAGAAGAAGTAACTTCATATTTACAGACAAATATATTTTTATTGCATATAACGTGGAGATGTAAGTTTATATTTACATAGCAAATGTTAAAAATAGTTGAGTTTTTCCTGGAGCTTTACTTTTACTGAGATTTTATAGTCCGTTTGTAATGTTTTATGGCGATCCTAAAAGAGACATTTATATTAGTTCTTTGTCATAGACTTGGATCCAGAAACAGTTTATCTCTTTACAAGAAATGTGATCTAATTTTAGTTGAGTAATGTCATTCATAGCCTGACACCAGGCAGACCTTAGCACAGATGTTTGGGTGACCTGTCACCTCATTTTTAGCTTGAATCACTACAGTAACATAGATATATGCAAACATTCATCAGTTTGCCCACTTTTCAGGCGTCCTGTTTATATACCCTGGCCTTTTATCCTGTTCTACAGAAACCAAATAATTGGCTCTAATCTACAATGTTTTATTTTTTTTTCTACACTTGTGTTCTTGTGTTTTTTTTGTTATCTAACAAAAGTTTTGTCTTCAGTGCTATGAAATAAAGGTAGCTGAAGACACTACATGATCCCTCAAACTTTATCCAGTTTGGACAATGTTTAACCTCCATGGCGGTATTCCTGAGTGTGGCTCGGGGTGAATTTTCACTACCAAAATCGGTAACCCCGAGCTACACTCGGGATCGCATAGCAGGATCCATGTACGGCTTACTTACCTTGTCCCCATGATCCTACGATGTTTCCTCCGTTGTGTCCTCCGGATCATCCGCCTAATTCATCATTGTTCCAGGCTCCATTCTCTGCGAGCGTCACGGGGCGGAGCCCGGCGGCAAATTCAAAAAGTGAAAAACATAAAACACGACACAGATTACATTACTGTATCAAATCATTTCACATCCCTCTTCTCCCTAGTGCTTGGTCCAGTGCCCTGCCTGCTGTTTTATATTAATATACTGTTCTTTCTGCCTGGAAACTTGAGAATGTCCATGGCATACAAAAAGTGTCCCTTTTTACGTCAAAAGTGGTTTTAGACAGCTAGAAAACAGCGATAATAAATTAGAATCACTTGCAGTATTGAGCGATAGTGATATGATATGATCGTGATATTCGTCCTCAGACACTAACAATGATGACAGCGACAATTCTGCAAATTTCTGGTGCAGCTGTGCATGGTAGCCAATCCGCTTCTATCTTCAGCTTGCTCAATTAACCACTTCAGCCCCGGAAGAATTTACCCCCTTCCTTACCAGACAACTGCGTCCCTTTAACTGACAATTGTGCGGTTGTGCGACATGGCTCCCAAACAAAATTGATGTCCTTTTTTCCCCCACAAATCAAGCTTTATTTTGGTGATATTTGATCACCTCTGCGTTTTTTTATTTTTTGCGCTAGAAACAAAAATAGAGCAACAATTTTGAAAAGAATGCAATATTATTTTTTACTTTTTGCTATAATAAATATCCCCCCAAAAATATATAAAAAAAACATTTTGTTTCCCTCAGTTTAGGCCGATACGTATTCTTCCACATATTTTTGGTAAAAAAAAATCACAATAAGCGTTTATTAATCGGTTTGCGCAAAGGTTATAGCGTCTATAAAATAGGGGATGGTTTCATGGCATTTTTCTAAAAGAAAAAAATGTAACTAGTAATGGCGGTGATCAGCAATTTTTTTTTTTTTTTTATCGTGACTTAGACATTATGGCAGACACATCGGACACTTTTGACACACTTTTGGGACCATCGTCATTTTTACAGCGATCATTGCTATAAAAATGCACTGATTACTGTGAAAATGACACTGGAAGTGAAGGGGGTTAACCACTAGGTTGCGCTGTAAGGGTTAAGTGTTACCTAGGGAGTGATTCTTACGGTTAGGGGGCTTGGCTACACGTGACACATCACTGATGACCATTCCCGATCACAGGGAACAGCCATCAGTGACAGTCACTAGGCAGAATAGGGCAATGCCTGGTTTACAAAGGCATCCCCCTGTTCTGCCTTTGCCGACCACAATCGCGGATAGCCCGGGAACATCGAGTTCCGGGGACCCGCGGACACGCTCATGAGTCACGCGCGCCCGCTGGGCGGCAGATTTAAAGGGACGTACCTGTACACCAATCTGCCTGTCCGTGCCATTCTGTCTTGTACATCTGCGTGTGGCGGTCGGCAAGTGGTTTAAGCTTTGACAAAAAAAAAAAATTGGAAACTGGTTTCTATGTAGAGCTGCACCAGGTTTTGCATGCACCAGTTTTAGTAAATCTCTTCCCCAGGTTTGCTTGGTTACCCATACATGCTAAAGTTGCATTGAGCCATCTGTGCTCAGAGGAGATTCCATTCAGTCTCTGATGGTTTGTGTGTCTGCTCAGTACATAGACCTGTATTCTGGGGTGATACAATCATGCAGGTCTGTGCACATATCTGAAACAAGAAAAATGGGTTTGCCACTAGGTCATACCTCCATTTGCCACTGCCACCTGATATCCCCTCTAAAACATTTACATTTTAACTGTGCAAAGCTATTGATACCACTGATGGGATAGATTTGTAAAATTGCCAATGCTGAACAGATATATTGATTTTATTGTCTGTAGGGCACCACATTAATTTTTCAGTCTCTCCTAAATGATCAAACACGCGTTTCACTGACGTTTGAGATTTTTGGTATATTTCTGTGAAGTTTTATTGATGGTTGAGCGTGTAAGGCAACTTGTGTGCTGGATTTAGTGTCTGGCGAAGAGGCCTTACATTCCTCTAAGACAAGCTAAATTGCTTTGTTATGACACCAGCATATGTAGAGCGGTGGTATTGAAAAGCTTTCCTACAAGAATGCCAAATCACCTTTAGCAGGGGAAGACGGCAATTACCTGAGTGCCTTGCTCTGTATTACCTGAAATACAGGTAGTGTCCATCCTGAGACTACAGAGCGTGACTGCTAGAGGAGAGTTCTGTCCCTAGCCGTAGTCTTATAAATGGCGCCATTGTTCTCAGCACCATTAATTACTTAGCTGGCTGTTCTGTACCATGTTACTGTTCTTATCACAGCAATGTTGGTGTATACACTGCAAGATTATTTATGTATATACTGTATAATTGTATTCTCTATTTGTTCATTTCATAATGTATGGGGTAAGCTTATGCTTGTATTAGATCTCTACAAAAATAAATCGCACTAAGCATGTTTTGTAAGGTAAATTTATGATTTTACCTTTTTTTTTTTTTTTTACCAAATTTATGATTTGAAATCAGAACTTGACATTCAGCAGCTCAGAGAAGAAACGTATTGGGGGCTGCCATGGCTAACCTCACCCTTTGAGAATGTCAGTTTCCTGGCTGTTATGTTGATGCTTTGCCTACATTCCTTTCTGAGACTCAGAATAGAGATAAGGAATTCTGACACTCATTTGCAGCATGTTTGTTAGTCAGAGCCAACCACGAAATTGCCATTCTCGAGAGTGCTTACAAACTTTTCCTGTAGGGTAAAATAATGTGGGGTCAGACTCTGCTCAAAACTGACCCAGTGCTTCACATGTGGATATTATTATTTATTATTATTATTACAAAGGATTTATATAGCGCCAACAGTTTGCGCAGCGCTTTACATCAGGGAAGACAGTACAGTCACAATACAAATCAATACAGGAGGGATCAGAGGGCCCTGCTCGTTAGAGCTTACAATCTAGGAGGGAGGGTCAAGTGGAACAAAGGGTAGTAGTTGTGGGATATGGCTGTGTATGGCGCTGCACCTGCCAAGCCACAGCCATATCCATATCTACTGTTGGAAATCATGGGGTCCCATACTGCCTACCGCTCCCTCCCACCCCCAGAAAATTCCAAATGATATTTCTGTTGAAAATACAATAAAATCATTATATGACATATTTACGGGATCCTTCCCCCCGCTCTCCATCCTGAAACATCCCCTTGTATGTAGGCAGGAAGCTGGCTAAGCTGCAGGGGAAAGGGGTGCACAGGGGGGCCTGGAAAGCAGAGTGATTAGGGAATGCTAGAGATGATCCTCTGCAGCTCAGCTGGAGGGAGGCAGCGGAGGGGGAATATGGCAACACTGCGGGTGGAGGCAGAATCGGTGTCTGCAGTAAGGCAGTAGTACAGCTGACCCTCCTGCTCAGCAGGTGCCCGGGCCCCCTTTTGAACTGATGGGGTCTGGGCTGTACTATCTTATCAATGGCTCTGGCAACATCTGAAGCACAGTAGTACAGCTGACCCTCCTGCTCAGCAGGTGCCCGGGCCCCCTTTTGAACTGATGGGGTCTGGGCTGTACTATCTTATCAATGGCTCTGGCAACATCTGAAGCACAGTAGTACAGCTGACCCTCCTGCTCAGCAGGTGCCCGGGCCCCCTTTTGAACTGATGGGGTCTGGGCTGTACTATCTTATCAATGGCTCTGGCAACATCTGAAGCACTGAATCCGTTTTCAGCAGGATCTTGCCCCACATATGGCCACGCTTCTGAATTAGTGCCTGACGCCTGCTCCCACTTTCTGAATATCGGTAGACACTCCGGTTATCCTCCAGCTTTGAGTGGCAGTCCAAGTCTACACTTGATCACGAAGATACAATTACAGTATGTAGAAAATTGCAGGGTCCATAGCAATAAACCACAATTCATCTTTTACCGATAGATCTTCTTTTGGTTATGCGGATATTCCTTTATTTGCTCCTTTCAATTTAAATTGATCAAACCCAAATATTTCATTTGGTCCTGAGAATAGGTAAATAGGACCACATAATTTTTCCACGGCCACATTAGATAAGTGGAAACATAAACAGTAGATAGACGTTTTGCAGATGTCATCAAATAAAAAGAAACCTGTATTCCCCCCACTGCAGCAGATAGAACGGATATACGTGAGCTATATTTCCATCTCATGCTGCAGATTATGGAAACACAATTAGGAATGTAGCACTGCATTGTAAAATCATGCTGGTTATAATTTAAAGGGTTTGTAAAGGAATTTTTTTTTTTATCTTAATAGCTTCCTTTACCTTAATGCAGTGCTGTTTTCATGTCCTCATTGTTCGTTTTTCCTCTCCAGTTGCTGTAATTCTTCTCTGATCTCCACACTTTCTGGTTGTCTGTTTCCTGATAACCACAGTACTGGGAGCTTTCTCTCTGTGGTCACTAACTTCAAGGAGGTGTGATTACTGTGTGTCTAAAACCCCTCAGCACCAATCAGTTTCATTTTCCAAACCATCACTGCCCTGTATTGGCTCTGTGGCTCTGTACATCACAGAAGCAGGAAACAACATGCAAAAACGAAACTAGAAACTACAGGCACATTATATGATTGATTTTTATCTATTTTTAATCATTTTTTAAAAGGAATCGGTTAACTATTATGTCTCTATACCCTGTAAACAGTCATTTCAGCAAAAACATTTTTTTTCATTTACAACTCCTTTAAGGACTAATGCCTCCTTTACCAATCGCATGTTAAATGCAAAACTTTCCTGTCATATTCAAATATGTAAATCCATTTTAAGTGACACATATTGGGCATCATTGTGTCCGCCAAAGGTTGAAGAATAATCTTAGGGCCACCATTTAGGTTTAACTTTGATGGGCTGTAACATTTTTAATACATTGTCTACTTTATTTTCCAAACGAATAGTTTTGTTTTGGCTGGATATATCTTATTATTAAATTGACAGTCTAATTTTTCCTATTTAAAGGAAACCTTTGGAGATTTTAATGTTTGTGTGCTGGAAAAAGTTGTTCCACTGAAAAGTGTATTTTTTTGACCACCCAACTACTCTTTTTAGCTTTATGCTTCTTATGGGAAAACTACCTGCAATTCTGTTCATCAGATCCTCCCGAATACCCATGTAGTGCCATCCAAATGTTTCCCATGGGTTGTAAATGGTTTGGTTGTCTTATGGCAGGGCTCGACAAATCCCGGTTGCCAGGTCGCCATGGCGACTAGAAATAGTGTCCTGGCGACTTGGCTTGGAAGGTGGGCCATCTGGTGGTGAGCCGTTGGTATTACAAGTTATTACCACCAGATGTGTGAGCTGGCGCCATCTGGTGGCCGTTGGTATTACAAGTTAAGCATTACAAGTTAAACAGCAATTCTAATGTAATTTTTCACTGCCACCTTCTTCCCTCTAATTAGAACCCCCAAACATTATATATATATTTTATCCTAACACCCTAGAGAATAAAATGGCGATCGTTGCAATACTTTCTGTCATGCTGTATTTGCGCAGCGGTCTTACAATCGCACTTTTTTGTGAAAAAATTACACTTTTTTTTTAATTAAAAAATAAGACAACAGTAAAGTTATCCCCATTTTTTTTATATTGTGAAAGATAATGTTTACGCCGAGTAAATTCATACCCAACATGTCACGCTTCAAAATTGCGTCTGCTCGTGGAATGCCGACAAACTTTTACCCTTTAAATCTTCATAGGCGACGTTTAAAAAAAATCTACAGGTTGCATGTTTTGAGTTACAGAGAAGGTCTAGGGCTAGAATTATTGCTCTCGCTCTACCAATCGCGGCGATACCTCACATGTGTGGTTTGAACACTGTTTACATATGTGGGCGCTGCTCACGTATGTGTTGGCTTCTGCGCGCAAGCTCGTCGGGACGGGGGTGCGTTTTCTGGCTCTTAACTTTTTTAGCTGGCTCCTAGATTCCAAGCAAATTTGTCAAACCCTGGATTACGGAATACGTTCTTATTCCTGCAGCTTCTACTGACCCCAGCAATTGTGAAAGTGACATCATCTTTGCAATGAACCATACATGCTGAATGACTGTAATTGCTGAACATCCGGCGCAATGAGTGACATTTTTATAGGAGTACCTGGGAGCACTCACACACCAATAACCTCTATTTAGAACTTGCTTTACACAGATAGGTTAACAGCCACGTAAACCTCTAAACCACGCCACAAGAAAAAATGTTCAATTGGCCAGCACCTGCTTGTCCAAAACACTGTCCAGACCCCATCAAACAAATCCAGAAGTCATTCATCTATTTTCTTCCCTGAGGCTGTTGTAGACAAGTCACTCAGGCAGTGTGTAGGTAAAAGGGCAGCGCTTCTTTAGGGGTTGGGTCAAGTAAAGTGTGTTCAATACAAGACATGATTTCTTCCGCAGGCTTTATCCATTTTTCTTTTTAACATAGCGAAAAACAGTAGAAGTGTAAATGAAATTTGTTATATCATATGTGTAATATGCATGAATGTGTCTTCTTGCAGCCCAACATTGGAAGGCTGGGTATCCCTCATGGGCCCTCCGGGGAGAAGGTGGCTGTGGTGACAGTGGATGATTGTGACACAGCAGTAGCAGTACGTTTTGGAAGTATTATCAAGAACTACACATGTGCCGCACAAGGAACCCAAACTGGATCCAAAAAGTAAGCTTTTGGTTAGATACACCAAAATAAATTAGAAAAGTAAAGACCCTTTGTTTTTTATTGCAAAATAAATTATGTCTTGTAATTCCAATGAAAGCTAAATGTCATAAGCCTACTATTTGGATTTCCTTCTTTCTGGTAAAAAATATATATATTTAGAAAGCAGTAAGGCCTCTTGCACATGATACTCCTGTTTGAGCAAATACCTTTTCAGACTTTTTTTGTTGTATGTATTTGCACGCATTTTCGCTTTCGCGCAAGTGCGTAAAAACGTATTTTCACATTCTCGTTCTGCACAATATGTAAATTGGCGTTTGGGTGCATGAGGCCTAAATTATTGACCAAAAAAGCAGATTTTTCTATTTACTTATTTTTACTGAAGAATGCACGGTGCTTATTTACAAACCTGTGTGCATAGGCACATTATAATCAATGGGCTGTATTTTAGCTTGGTAAAAAAATAAAAAAAATAAAGCTTTACTGAGCTTTTTCACACTGCAGTGTGCAAGAGGCCTAAATGTTACATTTATCAAATATTTATGAATCATTCACCAGAAAGATTTACTTGTAATGAATATTTGGTGTATGCCATATTCACTTCTTCATGTTTTCTTCATATTCAGTTTATTTTCTGTATTGTTAAATGTACGAATATTCACTTAAAGCGGGAGTTCCGCGGCAAAACAGTTTTTTTTAAAGAGCATTTTGAAACGCTGGTGGTACAAAGTAATTAGTACTCACCAGTCTAATCCTCATAGCCGCAGGCATGGCGATATCCCTCCGAAAGATGAGTTATAAAATATTCTCATGGACATTGCCATCTTTAGTCAGGGCACTCTGAAGCCCCCCTGCAGTATCTTCCGGGATGCGGTGAATGCTGTCCCAGCATTCACCGCTCTATCCCGCGCATGCGCAGTGTGACGGCGAGGCGCGCCGTCAACACTGCAGAGTTGCTAGGACAACGGCCGGCAGCGTCCTGAAAAGGACACTCCCCGCTGTGCCTAGCATATAAATGACCGTCACATGACCGGGTGCAGTCAGGTGACGTTCGAAATATCGCGAGATTGCTCCTCTGGCTGATGTGTCTCGTCACCGTCCAGAGACACACGTGTTAGCTCCCAAAATCCTTTGCGGAGCTAACCGACACGCCCATTCCCGAACCCCTACAACCCGGATGTGCCTGCTCGAGATGCTGCAAAGGGGGTATGTAGATTTTTATATTTTTTTTTGAACCGCCAAATCGTCAGGTACAGCGGGGGGAGTATTATATTAAACAAAGTGACCTAATAGGGTGAACCTCCGCTTTAATATTCTGAATGTATTTTGAATGAAAGCAGGATGCTACTGACTTTCATTAAATCATACAGTTATCACATTTAGACTTCTTTTCACCCATTGGTAAAAAAAAAAACACCTATCTAACACCTACCAACCAAACACCTACCAACCATGTACATTTCAATACTAAAGCCTGTGTTTTTAAAGACAATGGGGGTTAATTAGAAAAGGCAAATCCGCTTTTATTACAGAGTAGACTTTCCTTTAGTAAATCAACCCCAATGTGTGTTTTGTTTTGGAGTTTCCATTTGATGTTTTTTTTTTTAAGACTGGCGGTAGCATTCTAAAATCCCATACGTTACTGATGTCATAGTGTTATAACGACTTTTTTTCTTTTTTTAGGTCACTTGACTTAACAGGGCCACTGTTGCTGGGAGGTGTACCTGATTTGCCTGAGGACTTTCCAGTGCAGAACAGGCATTTTATTGGCTGCATGAGGAATTTAACGATTGACAGCAAACCCATAGACATGGCTAGTTTTATAGCCAACAATGGCACCCTAGCAGGTACTTGATGTACAATACAGTTTTTTTATTTATGTGTGTGTGTGTGTGTGTGTGTGTGTGTGTGTGTGTGTGTGTGTGTGTGTGTGTATATATGTATGTGTGTGTGTGATATATTATATATATATATATATATATATATATATATATATATATATATATATAATATATATATATAATATATTTTATTCAATTGTTCCTAAGAACTGACAGAAGCCAATAGGATAAAATGAGCTCCAGAGAGAGAGAGAGGAAGCAGCCATTTTGTATTTATTAGAATTGGTATAATATATCTCTCTAAGCCTATTCAGCACAGTGGGCAAGCGTTATGCAATTTGCATTATTACAACACATTACACATTTTAACACCTTCCTGCCCAGCCTATATAAGATTGATGGCCGTGCGGGTGTCCCTCGGGCTCTTAAGGGCTCATGAGCACAGGACATTTTTTACAGTCTGCTGTTAGGGGCCTCTGACTACTTCTAGACACCCCTCCATGTTAGCCAATGTGTCCATGCACACAAACGTTCAGAGGCTTTGAAGGCATAAGCGTTTAGGGGCGAAAGAATAAAACGACAGCCTGTGCGTCCAGGAGCAGAGGCTGTTGAGCTGTAAAAAAGAAAAACGCAGCTAAAACTAAGCTTGCTGTAAAACGCAGTTAAAGCTTGCTGTAACAAGCGATTAGCCACGTTTGGTGTTTTTAGGCGCCTTTACATTATAAGGAGTGTTTTTACTGAAAAAACACTAGCGCCAAAACATTTTTAATGCTGCTTTTTCCTGGCAGCAGTGCTTTTTTTTTTTTTTTTTTGATGTCCTGTGTGCATGAGGCCTTACCACATGATCAGCTGTGTCACTGATCACATGTCAACAAGTTCCGGTTTATTGACTAGTGATCGCTCCGGCATTGAACGGAGCAATCGTGTGGTAAAGGGCCACTGTCATTGGCCATTTTACATCGATCCGTGATGTACCAGGTCCTAGAGGACCTGGGAGCGCGTGGCAAGCCTGATTCTGGAAGGACAACATTGTACGCCCCCTCCAAGAATAAGCCGACTGCGCTGTAGACGTCATTCAGCTATGGCCTGGTTGGCAAGTGCACTCAAAATTGGCCTAGGCAGGAAGGGGATGAAAGTGCCCTGTATTGAATTGGTTAAAGTGATTGTAAAGCATTTTTAATAAAACAAACATGTTATACTTGCCTGCTCTGGGCAATGGCTTTACACAGAGGAGCCCTGAGCCTCCTTTTCTGGGATCCCCTGCCAGTGCTGCTGCTATCAATCTGCCCTGTGAGGGTGGAGAGAGCCGCTGCTCTCATACACAGCACTGGCTCAGGTAAGGGGAGAATCCTGTAACAGAAGGTGTCCTTCTTTTTTTTTTTTTTTTTATAACCTTCATTCATACAAAACACAGGGCCCTGCAGTCACTATATCTGGTCTGCTTTACTGCATATACAGACAGATTTTACTGAAGTGGGTTTAGTACCGCTGCAAGTTAAAAACCTTTAAGCTTTAGAACCACTAACTTTTTTTTCCATTTTTTATTTTTTTAACTTTATCAGATTTCCACAAAATCGACTTTATGCACCGCAGTTAGTGGTTGCAATGTGCTGAGTAAATATATCCTGTCCTGTTCCCTTTTTTTTTAAATAGATACCAACACAGCAAGTTGATTGAACTCAGCAAAAGGACAATAGTCAAATTGCATGGTCTCTGCGTTGGGATGCAAAAGCAGCCCAGAGCATATGATATAAACTTTCCTTGTTTGGAATTGGAGATGCAAATTAAGTGTCACGCTAACATCGGGACAAGATGGTATACTGTATGCAATGATTTAGACGCATACTTTGACTACACTTTGGAATTGCTTTTAAAGAAAAGTAAACTTCCTCTGCTGACATTTACCATGTACCGTTTAGGAGATATTTACATTACATGCAGCCAGAAACATCACTGGCGTATGCGCTCTGAAGAAATGGCCACCTGTGCTGTTCCTTCCAAGCCCTGTGCTGTGAACAGTGGCTCCTGCGCGCATGCGCGGGAGTGATGTCATCGCGGCTCTGGCCAGTCTGCAAAGCCGGAAGCACGATGGGTGAAGATGCGGCGCTGGAACAGCTTAGTTTTTAAGGTAAGTTTTACATAATGTGCACTGAATGAGATGCGCACATTAATTATTTTTTTTTTTTTCTTGGTGTTTGAAACGGCTAGTAATGAAACAACAACAAGCAGGTATAGACAAAGTTAATGTGTCCACTTAATATGCACTAATCTGGGTTTCCATTGTTTGGTTAAAGGTTGTCCTGCAAAGAGGAATTTCTGTGACACCAGCGTTTGTCAGAATGGAGGTACCTGTGTTAACAAATGGAACACCTACTACTGCGACTGTCCTTTACATTTTGGAGGGAAAAACTGTGAGCAAGGTAGGTCACAATGCATTAGTAACTGATGCTTAATATAAGTAGACTTAATTAATTAATGATTTATTATGGAGCGGAACTGCATGAAACTTCATCTTGTTTTTCATACTGCGTCACAAAATCTGTTTGTCTTGCTCATCGAGACAATCTAAAAGTTCCAAGTTTTACATTTTTATAAGAAATGTATTGTTTTTGAGCAATGTGTGTTCATTATTAGTAAGGGAAGTAAAGTGAGATGAAGCTCACCTGGAGTGATCGGCGGAATTCATTTTGGTTTGTGTAGAGAAACTTGAAAACCTGATGAAATTTTATTTGATTCATATTGTAAATATTTATAACACGAAGCATTTTGTGGTTTGTGCTTTGCTGTGAGATAGCAATGTTTGTTTTAGTTTTATTGAGTTGGCAATTTTTAGTATGCTTTAGCTAATTACTGCATGTAATAATAAAACGTTTTTTCAGTTGCACTCCGAGCTGTAATAAAATCTAGTTTGAAAAGGATGCCAATAAAATTATACTTGCCTTTTCAGTTATGCCGTTTCCACAACGTTTTCAAGGAGATGGGATTGTTCTATGGACTGATATAGAAATCACGGTATCTGTGCCATGGTTTATCGGGCTGATGTTCAGAACCCGTCAAACAAGTGGCACGTTGATGCAGGTTAATGCCGGGTCTTCATCTAGGATTAATATCCAGGTAAGGATCTAGATTTTTCCATGTATCTACAGTAGTGTACTTGGCAATACTTCAATAAATAATGCGTCAGCAAAGAAATCCACATCCAGCTCTGGGCACAGGAACAACTTTGGCTTTACCATTAATACAAGAAGATTACTTTCTGCTTTTTTGCATGTGGTTCTAGGTCACTGTCTTAACATAATGATTTTTATACTTATAAAGATTAAGAAGCCACCAACGAATATAAACTATAAAAATTGTTCTGTTCATAACAAAACATTTGTGGCTATAATAAAGTAAATTTCTGTAGTAGTAATGTTTTTTTTTTTTTGAAGACCTTCTTATTTATTGAAAAAAATACATATGTAAACCTCAATAAACATAAAAGGAAAACATTATCATTGTAAAGTTCTTTACAAGTCACAGTTTAACATGTTTGAACAGCCATCAAACCTGAAGTTTGTACTTTAACAGGTATGAACCTGAAGTGTATTTTTTGGGGGGTACAGTTTCAGTCCTATGATTTACTTGTTATAAAGTATATCCCGTGTCCTGCTAATTGCTCCTTAGTGTAGAAATCTTTTCTTCATTGAAGCCAGGTCAGCTTCAGAGTGCTGAATTTCCAGTGCTGCCTGGGTTAACTGCCTCGGGTCTAACATTGAAGTACATTGAAAAAGTCCCAACAATGGCTGCCGTCCCCTTTGTCCTCTTCTCCATTTACATCCCTCCTTGCATTCCACCTATTCACCCATTCACAGAACATGTTGCATCCTGTAAAAACTATGCACAGTGTTGTGAATGGAGGAGAGGACAGAAAGGAGCTGCAGTGTAATTCAGTGTTAGACCAGAGCCAGTTAACCCATGCAGCACTGGAAATTGAGTGCTGTGAAGTAAGCACGCAGTTAGCAGGGCATAAGAATACACCTCCTTAGAGTAAGTTCAAACAATTTGTCAGCTTTAAAGCGTTACTAAACCCAGGACCCTGCTATCACTATATCCCGTCTCCCACAGTGCACAGAACATGGAAATGCAAAAAGTATAAACTTCTAAATACCCTTTCTCATTATCAATATACTGTATAGCAGTCTTGTGACTTCTATCAGTTCCTGGCCGAGTACTGGAAAAGCTTGTAGGAGGAGTTTTCATTCTCCCCTGACTGTCCTATGAGGCTGCATGACCCCTTACCCTATGTCTGGGCAGAGCTGATTGGCTGTACTGATCACATGCACCCTCCCAAAAAAAAAACACTCTAGCATGACAGACCAAACTGAGCATGTGCAGAGTACCTCCTAGGGATCTGTACTATCAGCAGATTGGATACAGAAGGGAATGATCAGAGAAGACCGGATCAAACAGCCTTTACATAATACACAGGACTAACCCCTCAGGTTCCCCAGCGAGTATAACATGCATGCTTTACTGAATATCCAAAAATATAGCTGTTGATAGGTTAGTGATGGTGTTTCAGGATAAAACTTGTTTAGTAACACTTTAATTGCTTATAATCAATAAGTATGCAGTAAGCTCAGAAAGCAGTTATTGGATTAGGAAGTGTCGCACTAAAACCTCTCCAGGGTTAGAAAGCCAAATGTATTTTTATATAGATTTCACAAAATATATTGAGCAGCTCAACATTTTTACACACTTCTCAACAGCAATACTAAAATATCCACATGTGTAAAAGGGTTTTACTTTTTAGCAGCAGTCCTTTTTATAAGTAACAATTTAGTAAAAACATGTTATGCGGCTATGTCTGACCATGTTGCTATTAAAGAGCTAAATCTGCACAAAGCAGAGAGCATTGTGGCCACACACAGGTAAGCATGTGTGAGCTGGTGTTAGTATGAGGCTCTGCTAATGCCTGAGTTGGTGAAACTGGACATTATAGAGTTGGAGGAACTTGGACGGGTTTGCTGCTCATCCTGTGTGTTGTACAGAAACCCTGTAATGGAAGGAAAGCAGCATTCAAAGGTCTTCTCAAAAAAGTAACTTGCCTATGTGTGTTCCTCGTAACATTCTCTCTGATGTATTAATCTTTTTACAGTCTGCAGTAAAATAAAAGCTCCAATATTGATACCGGAGGATCACCCCTTCCTTGACACCAGCTTTAATCCCAAAAATAAACCTTAGTTAACCACTTTAGCCTCGAAAGGATTTAATCCCTTAATGACCAGGCCTTTTTTTGCGATGAGGCACTGCGTAGCTTTAAGACCCCTTTCACACTGGAGCGGTGGGTGCCTCAGCAGTAAAGCGCTGCTTTTTTTAGCGGCGCTTTACCCTTAATTTTGCATCGCTATTCGGCTGCTAGCGAGGTGCGTTTAACCCCCGCTAGTGGCCGAAAAAGGGTTAAAACCACCCGGTATAGCTGCGGTACCCATTAATTTCAATGGGCAGAAGCAGTGGAGGAGCGGTATACACACTGCTCCTTCGCCCCCCCCCCCCCCCCCAAAGATGCTGCTAGCAGGACTTTTTTTTAGGGTCCTGCCAGGACACCGCTCCAGTGTGAAAGCCCTCGGGTGTGGGGAGTGACTTTTTTAGGGCGCTTTGCAGGCGTTTTATTTAGCGTTATAGCGCCTGCAAATCGCCTTGTGTGAAAGGGGTCTTAATTACAATTACGCAGTCATGCAACGCTGTACACAAACATGTCCTTTTTAATCCCACAAATAGAGCTTTCTTTTGGTGTTTTTTGATCACCTCTGCGGTTTGAATTTGTTGCGCTATAAACAAAAAAAGACAGACAATTTTGATAAAAAAAAAGATATATATATATATATAGATATAGATTTTTTGCTTTTAATAAATATCCAAAAAAAAGAAGAATTTCTTCATCAGTTTAGGCCAATATGTATTCTTCTACATACATTGGTAGATATTGATAGTTTGTGCAAAAGTTATAGCGTCTGCAAAATAGGGGATATATTTATGCCATTTTTATATATATACGTGGCGGTGATCAGCGATTTTTAGTGGGATTGCGATGGACAGAGCGGACACTTTTGACACTTTTTTGGGACCAGTGACATTATTACAGTGATCAGAGCTAAAAATAGCCACTGATCACTGTATAAATGCCATTGGCAGGGAAGGAGTTAACACTAGGGGACAATCAAGGGGTTAATTGTTCTCTTGGGAGGTGTTTCTAACTGTAGGGGGAGTGTACGGACTAGAGGAGGAGAGAGATCACTAGGAAAATACATGATCTCTTTCTACTCCCCTGTCAGAATGAGGATCTGTCAATGTAAACAAAGCCTGTTCTGGCTCTCTGTGGGGCGATCGTGGGTGGACAGTGAACATTGCGACCTCCGGCCACACACATCTGCTCTGGCAATGCGCCTGCTATAGCTGTTAAAGGGACCGACGTACAGTTAGGGAGATTTGCGCAGCCGAGACAACCTGCCGCAGTGTAACTGTGGCGGCTGGTCGGCAAGCGTTTAAAGTCCATTATAAAAATATGTAATCAGTTTTGTAAAAAGATTATATAATGTCTAGTGTGTCTCCTTTTGTAACATTATAAAACGGTTATACAATTTCCATTGAGTCTCCTTTTGTAACTTTGTTGAAAATACCTTGTTTGAAGCGCCACTGGGCGCTCACGTGATCTGCCGGAGCTCTTCCCCGCTCCAAACACTCCCGAGGGAACGACTGAGATCAGCGTTGAAGTCGGCTCCGCTCCGAGCAATGCAGAGCAAGAGGCCGCTTATGTCAGTCGAAAGGAGAGGAGAAGATCTCCGAGGGGTCGAGCGGCGCTTTAAATAAGTTATTTTCGACAATAATGTTACAAATGGAGACAATGGAAATAGAAGAATGGCGGCACATTCCAGAAGTAAAACCAAAATAACTTATTGAAAGTCTATAAAATCAAGTGAACATGACAAACATTGATCCAAAAAAGGTGCTCAGTGGACGCATTTGTAAGTGATGAGTAAGCGCGTCTGTGTGAAACCCGTCCACTGAGCACTTTTTTTGGATTGACGTTTGTCATGTTCGCTTGATTTTTATGGATTTTCAATAAATTCTTTTGATTTTAGTTGTCATTCTTGTCATTCTTTTGTCATTGTCATTCTTTTTTGTTGCCATTGGATTTCCCTCACTACGGACCAGGCGGGCACCTGAATCTCTTCAGATCCTCACAGGTGGCTTTGAGCGGTGTGCTCCCAGCTCTTTCTCTCTACAAAAGGAAACACACTGGACATTATGTAATCTTTTTACAAAACTGATTATATATATATATATATATATATATATATATATATATATATATATATATATATATATATATATATATATATATATATATGTATGTATGTATGTATGTATATATATATATATATATATATATATATATATATATATATATATAATATTTTTTACAAGGACTTTACTAGGGCCTATTTTCGTGGTAGGGCTTATATTGCAGCCCTCCCTGACAATCACGCTAGGTATTTTCGAGGTAGGGCTTATTTTTGGGGAAACACAGTAGTGTCCCCATTGGAAGATTTTCCTTCTATTACTTTTCTGGGGACAACCCAGAATTTGGGATTTTCTTTTACTGTGACTTTCAATATTGTAAACAGGACAATAGAGGGCAGAGATGGCAATAAAAACTGACAAGCGTTGTACACTCTGCACTGTATCCCAAAAAAATAATTTAAAAAAAGTCTTGCCTTTACTTTATACTTTAAGCTAAACTTTGTACTAAACAGAAATTTACTCCCATATATTTTTTTTTAAATAGGTGGTAAACAATTACATTCAGTTTGAAGTGTACAGTGGTGTTAGCCATATAGCTAGTATGAAAATCAATCAGACCAGAGTCACGGATGGCGAATGGCATCACCTTCTCATAGAACTGAAAAGCTCCAAGGATGGAAAGGACATTAAGTATCTGGCCATTATGTATCTGGACTATGGAATTTATCAGGTAAAAAATAAACAATACAAATGTAGTTTGTGTGTGTGTTTGTGTGTGTGTGTATATATATGTGTGTGTGTGTGTGTATATATAATATACGGTAAACACCAAAGCTCACAAATAGCTTGGAAATACTTTTGGGAAACATAATTGCTCTTGCTGTCTCAACAGAACTCTGTGGAAATTGGTAATGATCTGCCAGGACTGAAACTGAAAACCATCTTTGTTGGTGGTTTATCGGAATCTGAGGGTCTCATAACGCAAGGATTTTATGGCTGTATGAAGGTGAGTCTAATACAGAGGATAAGTTACTGTTGGCCCAAGGCATTATTTATTACATGGTTCACTTTTATATATGTGATTACTAACTAGTAGTTCTTAAATTCCATTATATAAAATATTTAATCAAGAATGTTTCATTTTTGATCTTTTTCATAACGGTTCTGCTTTATTCTCAAATTAACACAATTGCTCTTTTATTGCATACATTTGCATTGCATGTTGTATAGCTAAATACCAAATTTCCACACAGTTTAGTACTACTACATAAATCGGTTGTACAGGGATTTTTTGTCATTATGGGGCTTATTTGTCATAAATATGCATTTTAAAGTTCGTATATACATGTGGAAAAAATGGATGAGTGTAATGACATGTTTTTGGCCAGGAAATAAGGAACATGGTTAATATTGGCTTACTAAAACTGAGTTGCTTGTTTTGTTGAACCCTACAAGTCTTTTGTAATTTAGGAGTGTATAGATTGCACTTATATGACAGTAACACTTGTGTTTGTTCATGTTACCTGGCAGTCCTGTGAGAAAAGGTAAGGGTGGAATGACCCTCATGTGTTCTTTGTTTATGCCGTCTACATATCATTCTGTAACAGAAATGGGAATGTCATTCATCTTTCACTTGCATAACTACACCTCCAATTTGTAAACAGTGTTATGAACAAAAGTCTGCCTTATTCCCATGCTATTAATGCTAGAACAATTGTGAGACTGTAGTTGGCGTTTGTATTTCTTCAGCTTTCTCCTTTTGCTTCACTGACTTGTCACATTTTGCTTTGTTACGAAGAGCTTTAAACAGTAAGTCAAAGAACAATAGCGGCCCACATCAACTAATAAGCAGTCATCTTCTGTTGTCTCTCACAAAGTTATTGCTTTGGGTAACTACACTTTATTGCTCTCTGATTTTGTTATTAAATCCTACAAATAACCCTCAATTATTAGTATTGATGAATAATGTTGTCCATATCTCAGATATGATATAGAATTGGCCTCTAGAAAAATATACATGTAGTGTAAAGTTAATTAAAAGTACCATCATCCAGAAATCAGAATTAAATAAGGAATGGATTTTGGACCAAAAACCAGACAAAAAAAGGGGGGGGGGGGGGGTTAGGGCAGTTGAACTATTGCGGTACGATAAACAGTTATAACAATTGCAAGTGTAAAGGAGAGTATCAATTTTATTAACACAAAGACAAAAAAATATACAGACAAGAATACAAATTAAAATAGTGACGATCCATGCGTATCACCACAGTAGTCAACCCCTGAGGGGGGGAAGGTCACAATGGGAATAGGGGTCACTAAGGGAGTCTCTACTAGTTTCGCGGCCATTGCCGCTTCGTCAGGAGAACAATCTGCAATGAATTAACAAACAGTCAATGAATAAACAATCGACAGGCATAGAGATACAGTCAAGCCTGACATAATGATATAGTATATGGGGAGGGGGGACAATGGTTGAGCTGCTTACCTAAGACCCCCACAGTCCACGGGAGCAGGAGTTACCAGGTGAGGTCTCCTGTGGCAACCAGGGGGGGGGGGGACATGTGTGTGGATGGACTTAGTATCTGGGTGAGATAAGCAAAGGTAAGATATATAAGGTAGCCGTAGACATTGTATGGCAAATTGAAATTCAAGGGAAGGTGCACAAATTGGTGACGAATCAATGAAGGGTGTGAGATGGTGAGGATGGTGGAAGTGCTCGGTGAAAGGAATTGGAAAGAAGGGGGGGGGGGAGGGAAGTAAGGAGGGAGAAAGGGATGGGGGGGAGGGGGGAAAAGCGGGGGAACATGGAAGTGGCAGTGAGTGGAAAAAAAAGGGCAGTTAGACTTTGGGAAACAATATGTTAACCAAAGGGTCCTTGTTCCTCCAATTATATTAAACATGCATACTTGCATCTTATTTCTGAGCTGCTGGAGCTGCCCTCCCCACAAAGGAAATAGTAGACCCATTCAGCCCCCAACTCTGCCAAGAACGTCTACTAAATTTATAGATATCCTATAGGTTGCCCAGTTATTGTCAGAACATGTTAAATTCTCTTGGAGATAAAACCAAACCAAAATATATTATTACTAATGTCTTATCAACATTTATCTGATCCTAGCTCCTAAACAAAGGAAGGATTTTTACTCTGCCCAAGTCTTCAGGTGTTGGCTGCTGCTCCATTATACTATAGAGAGCACTGATTCCATCCTCCGATACATGCTTGTGGATTGGACCACACTAGAGGGAGGTGTTGGTGTTTTCTGGGGCAGCTTCTACTATAAAAAAAAAAAAATGCTTTCCTTTTCACAATTGTTCTGTGGCACTTAGGTGAAGTTAAAGATCTAGTGAAAAACACTTCTTCTCTAGCTATTTTATTATTAAAATGACAAGATAGGTGCCATATGCTAAAACAGGCAGGCTTTTGCACTGGTTTGCTGTATGTTCTGTTTTTGTGAGTTGTTATAAAACATCACTGGTTATATCCACCGTTGGAACTCTTCACTCATTTGAGCCATAAAATTCATGTTTCTCCATTATGTTATAATCGGGGGAAAAATTTACCTTGTCATGCTATGCTCACACAAATAACTGGTATCATTCAATGCCATCAGGGAGTAAGAATGGGAGAAACCTCAACCAACATAGCAACCCTAAACATGAATAAAGCAAGTGTCTTCAATGTGGAAAGTGGCTGCGATGTAGATAATCCCTGTGATTCTAATCCATGTCCATACCACAGTGATTGCAGTGATGAGTGGAACACCTTTTCTTGTAATTGTGAACCAGGTAAGTGTTCATTATACTTTATTATTTACAAAGATTCCATTTCCTGCTGGGTTTGGGGGGGGGGGTAGTTTAATTTTTGTTTTACACTGGAGCAGCTGTGTCTCTAGGCCCTTGGGCCAGATGTGACCCTTTGCTAGCTATTTATCTGGCCCTTGAGACACTAATTCCTCCCACTGATATCAGCAGTGGGCACTATTCCTTCCACTGACACCAACAAGGGCCCCTATTGCTCCCACTAATACCAATGATCGGGCCCTTTTCCTCCTCTAATACCAATGATCGGGCACTATTTCACAGCCTACTGTCCACAGGCGTTGGCTATTTGTATTTATTTTTTACTTCCGCTGACCACCAAACCTGAGGCGTTGTTTACTCCCACTGACTCTGGACATTTTAAGTTCCCACTGGCCACGGTCCTTTTTTTTGGGACTTTAAATGAGGCTGCAGACATGGTGTGGGTATTAGGGAGGTACATATTTATTAAGCGTACAGAAACCACATGGAGGAAACAATCATTTGGTATAAATGTCATTTCATATTGCAAGTGCAAAAATAAGCAGAGAGGGTATAGCAGTGCATAACCTGACACCAACCAATGGTCTGAATTGATCGATGGGTACAATATAAACATTAGCATATGTACAGATGTTGCCATGAGCAGCATAAGCGAGAAATATAAAAGTAGTTAAAACAAGTAAAACCATCAAAAATTATGTTGTAGTGTTCATCAATATCAATGATATGCTAGGGACATATATCCGCATCTCTCGTGCCCGACGCGTTTCGTGTCCATGACACTCATCAGGGGCTGATGCAAGGGATATCTATGGAGTAAATGGTATAAAGTATAATTATTGGGTCTGATAGTAATCAAAAATAAATAACAATAATAATAAAAGATGGAACAAGGAGGTCCATCTTAAGTACTTACATAGAAACTGGGAGGTAAGTGTGGTAAGTATGTAGTAGAGGCCACGGTCCGGCCCCCCTGAATTCTGTAAATTGGCCCTTTGTTGAGAAAGTTGTGAGACCCTGCGCCAGGCATAGGATCTGTCATTGTCAACCTCTTTTAAAGTAATTTTCTAAAACTATAAGTAGGGATGCACCGATACATATCGGCCGAAAACGTCTGTTTTGGCGACATGCCGAAACAGCTTAAAAATTGCCGATATGGGCATTGGGTAAAAATGATGGCCGCTGGGCTGTCACGGCTCCATCCTCTGCCTATGGCGAGTGTCACTGCCAAAGTGTCCCTCCTGAGTCCTCCTGACTCGGCTATTCAAAAATGGTGCCGGGTGGCACCATTACGTATCTGTGCATGCGCCGCCCAGCCGAGCAGATACAATCTTTTTAGGTGGGTAGCATAGTGATTGCTGTGCTTCTGTTCTACAATGCTTAATTGTTCATCATTTAAAAAAATTTAGACCCTAAAAGGTAATTTTTACAGTTGACTGCTAAAATTACATAATGTAAAAAAAAAATCAGAACGTTTAGTAGCTGTCGCTGACTGCTATTTTTATGTCTTTTGATCACATTTTTATGAAAAGATGTCTGAAACAAAACCGGGCTATACAGTATAATGGGCATGACATGTACACAATATATAGCCTCTACTTTTAGGACCTAAAAACATGTGACATTAATATGTTTTGTTGTTCGGGTTATTTTGAAAGCTGTCAGTGTTTGATGTGGCATCAGCCCAGTAGCGCATGTAACTAAATCTTCTTTCCGCCAGGCTTCTTTGGAAGAGACTGCGTTGATGTGTGCAGCTTGAACCCTTGTGAGCATGTTTCTACTTGTGCTAGAAAGCCAAGCTCTTCTCATGGATACACTTGTGAATGTGGAGCAAGCTACTATGGACAATACTGCGAGAATAAGTACGGAGGTCATATTTAACAACTGTTGAGCTCTGAAAAGATTTCTTGCTGTCATGACTTATGACAAATGATCATTTTGACTTATTTTACATTTTACAGTCAATTGTGTTTAATAAGACTTTAAAAAAAAAAAATCTTCAGAGACAGATTGGGTAATTAAAGTGAATCTTCACACATTATTTAGTATAAATGCCTTAATGAACTGCATGACCATCTACAAGATACTTTCTATTACGTTTTTATTAATTCGTGTAAGGACAGAGAGACACCCAGACCATAAAAATCCAAAAACGGGATACTTTTGGTTACCTATTTATAAGTAATAGAAGTGTACCAATTCTAAGAGGAAAGGGAAATAAAAAAAAAAAGGAGAGGTCTGTGAGCTTGATCGGTAAATAAGTATATATATTTATAAGTGATCACAGAATCTTTGTTCTAAGCTGCATAAGGGGCTTGGAGATCAGGGGGTAGAGAAACAGCAGGACACTGTTCTTCCCAGTAAGTGACTGTGGAGGGCAGGGGTGGGGGTGGGGTTGACGTGTCAGCACGGGTCTGATCATTGGAGGACAGATAGGCTGTTCTCCCAGCACAGTCAGAAAACTGACCATGCTCAGATGGATGTGCTCTCATGCCAAGCGTGGTCCCTTTCCAATCGGAAAGCAGGGGATTGGCAGGATCGCCAGGTATTTCACACATGTGAAGCAGTGCAAAGAGGACAGGATACTGCTTAACACAAGTACGTGGTACATATATCGCGAATATGAAATAATGGGGTAACATATTCTTTATCATTAAAGAGTATCTAATGCCAATTGAGTGCCTTCTGTGCCCCTGCTAGGTAGCTGCTTTCCACCTAGTGTCTTGGCGACCACTGTCGCTGGGACCAAGATGAAAAGAGGGAAATTCTCCAAGTTCCAGTACCTACTGTTAGAAGGTATTTACCTTGCTTTGGAATCCTTTATTCTCATTTCCAGTTCTGTCTGCAGAATGGGATGACAGGACAAAGAAAAGAAACTTGCCTTAACATATGCTTTAACTTTTGGCAGCCACGTGGCCAATAATGGCTCAGTAGATTTTTTTTTCAAAAAGGCAGAATTGCAGGGGCAGGTTGTAATTATTGAAGTAAGAACTTCCGGTTTTAAATGGGTTATCATTTTGGCGAAGCAAAGGCACAAGGTTTGGTCAGTTAGAATTTTGAATTGTGAATTTTGGAGTCTTTTTTTTTTACTTGAGCACATTTAATGCTTAATTATTTTTTCTTTTCAGAGTGGATTTGCCCTGTCCTAGAGGCTGGTGGGGCAATCCAATTTGTGGACCCTGTAACTGTGATGTAAGCAAAGGCTTTGATCCGGACTGCAATAAGACAAATGGAGACTGTCGCTGTAAAGTAAGTCGTTGGTCATGTTATGTATGGTGTATGTATTCAAAAATGTAACCTTAAAATGCTTGCTGCATCAGTGGAATGTTTAATTTATTTTAAAAATGTGTATATAAAAACATATATGGCTATGTTATACATTAGATTTTTTTTATAACCTCATGTGATAAGCAATGGTGTGAAGTCATGAATCAACATTCATCAATTATTTAAAGGCTTGCTAATGGCTAATAGCTGAACTCCCATGAGTTATATACATGTATTGTTCCTTGGGTGAGTGAGACACATATGATGCAGAAGTAAGACCCCATACACACTGTTAGATTTTCTGCAGATTTTTGTCTTCTGATTTACCAAAACCATATAATATGAAGTCAAACCTTAGGAATTTCAATTTGTATTTAATCAAGCAGGCCTTTGCACTACATGGTTTTGGTAAAATTGAAGACAAACATCTGCAGAAAATCTAATGGTGTGTATGGGGCTTTATACTAAAATACTACTTTAAATCAAAATTCATAGGAGTGTTCAAAACCACATAAATTAAATGTATAAAGGAGTATTTGGCCCTGAATCAACATATGATCTAATATTTATCTATATTACACCTACATGTCTGTGCACATGCTTTGAACTGAAAATGCTTATTATTCATCAAAATATTTAAAGAAATAATGAAACCCGAAACCAAAAATGTAATACACCAATCCCTTAGACGTGATGGCTGCATTCGTTTTCCTTTTTTAGGCTTTTTCCCCCTCTGCCTTCACCTGGTGATCTGGCCAGTAACGCATCTCCTGTATTAGAGTGCCCCCCCCCTCTACTCTGGATGAAGGAGTACAGGGGCACATTTGGACTACAGCTTTGTCAGTCTAGGGCAGTGGTTCTCAACCTGTCTAGTGCCGTGACCCCTTGATAAAATGTCCCAAGTTGTGGGGACCCCTAACGGTAAAATTATTTTCCTATCGTGGGTTTTTGGCACCCAAGGCAAGACAAGTAATTTGCGCCCCTAACCCACAGACATTTAGCGCTCCCTGAGTCCCTTCCACTCGTACAATATTAAAACCCCTTATGGTACATTTTAGGATGTACCACTCTTTCTCTTTGTTCTCCTTTCTTTCCCTTTTATCTCTCTTCATCCTAATTTCTTGTTTGTTATCCCCATCCCTCTCTAGACCTCTTTCTTGTTTTTCCTTTTATTCTTTCTCTCCCGTTTTCTTTGTTTCTCCCCCTCTTTTCCTCTTTCTTCCATGTATTCTCTATTTGTATTCCTTCTCTTACTCCCTGGTGGGGGAGTATGGGATCAGTGGCAGTGCTAGCGGGGAGTATGGGATCAGTGGCAGTGCTGGCGGGGAGTCGGGATCAGTGGCAGTGCTGGCGGGAGTATGGGATCAGTGGCAGTGCTGGCGGGAGTATGGGATCAGTGGCAGTGCTAGCGGGGAGTATGGGATCAGTGGCAGTGCTAGCGGGGAGTATGGGATCAGTGGCAGTGCTGGCGGGGAGTTGGGATCAGTGGCAGTGCTGGCGGGGAGTTGGGATCAGTGGCAGTGCTGGCGGGGAGTTGGGATCAGTGGCAGTGCTGGCGAGGAGTATGGGATCAGTGGCAGTGCTGGCGGGGAGTTGGGATCAGCCAATTTAGGTGCTCTTGATCAAGGTCATCTGCTGATCTGAGAACTGTAGTGGGGACTTTTAAAGGCAACTCTAATCACAGGTAGTGTTACTCACTGTGTCTCTGACTTTGTGATTTCTCGTAGCAGTGCCCCTCCCACTTGACATTCCTCGCCAGTCAGCTGACCTCTTGTCCCTGCCCCCCAGCTATGCCGTGAACTGAATGGGCGGCTGTGAAGAGGCTGAGTGGGTGGCCGCAGGCTTTAGGAACAGCCAGGTTTTAGGGACCCCTAGCAAATCCTCATTTGACCCCCAAGGGGGTCCCGACCCCAGATTGAGAACCACTGGTCTAGGGGGAGTGTTAAATGTACTAGCAGATTTTGGTAAACTTAACAAATTAAAGCCAAACTCCAGCTAATACTTTATAAACAGTTACAGCAAACTTTTTTTTTTGTTTGGGATAAACATTTTACATTTTGTGTCATCACTGTAACTGCAAGAGAGCTTGTTCTTTTGAAAAACAACCGACTTGCTGGTTTGAGGACCAGGTGAAATTTGAAGAAAGATGACCTAAAAAAGAAAACAAATGCAGTCATCACATTTAAGAATTGGTACGCTGCTATAGAATGTTTTTTTTTTTTTTTTTTTGTGGGGGTTTAATATTGCTTTTGCACTAATGATGATTTAGCCTACTGAACATTCTTTTTATACGCATATATGTTTTACACATTTTGCATTTAGAGTAATAAAACAATGCCCTGTAAGTTTTTTTCAGATTTAATTTTTTTTGCATTAAACTGTTTTTTAACCCTTTTGCAGGATAATTATTATAGACCACAGGAGAGTGACGCTTGTTACCCATGTGATTGCTTCCCATCCGGAGCTTATGAGCGTGGCTGTGACATGGAAACAGGACAGTGCCCATGTAAACCTGGTGTTATTGGCCGGCAGTGTAACCGCTGTGACAATCCTTTTGCAGAGGTTACTAATCAAGGCTGTGAAGGTAATGGCTTGATACATAATGTGAATAAAACCTAAGAATGAATGAAATGTCTAATCGCCACCATTTTCATGCTGGAAATTGCAGATGTATAATCCCAAGAGTATCCGGCATGCATTTGTTTGAGTGTTGCTGTGGGGAAGGGACCAGGAGCGAAACAATGCAGGTCAAAGGCAGGCATGGACCAAACTTTGCAGTATTTGGGTTCGCATAAGACAAACATATACCCAATAATTGGGATTGCGCTTTCTGAGCTGTTGGGTCAGTACCCTCTTTCTGTTCTAGCAGTTTTAGGGGTGCCTTTTTGGCATTAAAAACATACACAAAACGACCTATTTGAGCATCTGTGTAACATTCCAATAGTACATGAGAAATTGTGGTTTTCCTATGCAACCTAAAGGAGGTTTTATATTTAACGGTTATTGGGTTAAAAGTACAGTTGCTAGGGACAGCCGATTTTACTGTCGTCTTGCTTTTTTTATATTATTATTATAGTTGAGTTGCTGTGTTTTACTGCCGTTAACCCTAACAAATTAGCCCATTATTTTAATCGAAATCTGCAGATTTTTTCTTCATCCTTTAACCAGAAAAGATGCTTGTCATATAGTAAGGCCGTCAGTCTGAACTTAGATTTTATTGAAAATTAGCATGATGAAAAAAGGATAGCATTTAAAAAAGGTCAGCAATTTGACATTGTGCGGATGTGTTGCTAGTAGTTTGTGTCCCCGCCCTTTCCATAGGCTTGATGTCTATTCTGCTGCCAAAATCTGAAAAGAAACGAAGTCATGACCCATATGCTTTTCCATTAGTGCCGTTTCCCTAAATCACTAGAAGCAAGTTCTGGTTTTGTTCTTTGTAAATCTGGTTGGCACAGGATGAGTCAATAGGTAACAGCTGCCGACACTGTGACATTTGTATTATTGTTGGCAATGGACCTGTAAGTGACAGGAACCTAAATAAAGTTCTACTTTAAGGGAATGATTTCTCTTCCATCATTGTTCTGTATAATACGACTTGTCAGTCTTCAGTAGCTGGCACATGGTTGTTTTACACAGCTGACATTTTCATATTTCATTGTTTTGTAACAGAAATTGCTATTTAAATGACTTTTAATTATTCAGAGTGAAATTTACATCTGTCAATCATAAACCTTTCTGGAAAACGTGTTAGTGATTGTTTTTCTACCTTCACCGCAGTGATTTACAATGGATGTCCCAAAGCCTTCGAGGCTGGAATCTGGTGGCCACAGACCAAGTTTGGTCAGCCAGCTGCTGTTCCATGCCCCAAGGGATCTGTGGGTAAGTGAAACAATGAAACCTTATATGCAATAACATACAGTAACGCAGAAATGTCCCAGAGGCTTGAAATATGTACTCGCAGCACAGATTGTGCATATGAAAATGTGTCGCGCTGATCCTGCCTTTTTTTTTTTAATGTCTGGATATATATGGATCAAAGTGTGCCTTGAGCAATCTAATTTTTAATTTAGCTGATATACAATTTAGGCTGATGGTTGGTTAACTGCAAAATTGCCTTTCACTGATGCCTGGAAAGTTGAGCTTTAAAGAGTCTGTCATCTACAAAGCATTTTTGGACATGTAAAGTTTACGAATTGTTAATGATTATGAAAATGTTTCCCCAAATCTGATATATTTGAAAATCCTATATAGGAATAAAACCTGCATTTATTGTAATTTATTGTATATAAAAAAAAAGTTTTAAACCTCTGGCTCGTTGTACTGTACAGCGATCACTTATGTGGTTAAACATTGCTGCTAGTTGACATTATGGCAGGCATGTAAAGCCAGACAATGAATTATTTACACTGAGTCATACCCTACTCCAGTCTAACAATGCATTTTTTTTTAATGGCACAATGGGTACACCATTATTGTGTAAATCTTTGTTCTGTGACAGGTGACAACTATTGATGCATAGTAAACCGATTTGGCTGCAGGTTTCACAAGACTCTTTGTCTTAACCGATAACAAATAAGAATTCTAGGAGCACAGTAATACACCAAATAAAAGTGTTTGTGAAAAAGTCATTTAAAGCGGTTGTAAACCCGCATCCAAATTTATTTATTTTTTTCTCCTGCAAGGCAAAAGTCATAATGAGCTAATATGCACTGCATATTAGCTCATTATGAAATACTTACCTCGGAACGAGGTGTGTAGAACTTACCTGGTCCACGCCGAGCGAGATATCATCTTGACTCAGCGTGTCTTCCTGGTATCGCCGCTCCAGCGATGTGATTGGCTGGAGCGGCGATGATGTCACTCCCGCGCATTCGCGCAGGAAATTTAAATTCGGCAAGGTCCGGCGGCTGCCGGTCCTTTCGCCGTAGATCCCCAGCGGCGCATTGCGAGGGGAATATCTCCTAAACCGTGTAGGTTTAGGAGATATTCTCCTTGCCTACAGGTAAGCCTTATTATAGGCTTATCTGTAGGTAAAAGTAAAAAAAGTGGGTTTACAACCACTTTAAAGTAAGAAGAGCTTGTATACTTGGTTTAATTGATGTAGGAATAACCTACGTTTACAGATGAGGAAAGGAATTTCCCAAGTGTAAGGCTGACCATAAATGGGACTAGATCCCCCAATCGTGATAACTGTTAATATAGCTCAATGTCGACAAATATTCGTTGGAGCGCTGTGACTTCGCCTCAGTCCTCTGCAGAAGCCAGATCTGCATATGTGATTCTGCTCATTTATCCCCCTTACGTATCCATAAATACGTTTTCCAATGAGTTAGAATTGTGTGTATGATAACAAGAAAATCCATTGGACAGAGGTGCATGTTCTTGACCCTGAGGAGGCCAGTAATAGGTCTAGTCATACACTAAACCAGTGGTAGGCAACCATAAAGAGGTGGAAATCTACCTAAACAACAGGTAAGAGGCAATCGATTATTTCCTGGATCAACTTTACCTATAAATATTCAAATCCAGTTAATATTATGTGAATCCAGGCTTTTTAGAAATGATTCACTGAGCTAGTCAGAACCAGCTCTTGAGGGAGTATATTCCACATTTTCACAACTTTTACTGTGAAGAAGCTTTTTTTTGTATTTAGAGATTAAATATCCTTTCCTCCAGACATAAAGAGTGCCCCCTTGTCCCCTGTGATGACCTTAAAGTAAATAACTCAACACCAAGTTCACTATATTGACCACTTATGTATTTGTACACGTTGATCATATCTCCCCCCCCCCCCCCCCCTTAATCTCCCTTTCAAGAGCGAGTAAATTCAGTTCCTCTAATCTTTCCTCATAGCTGAGCTCCTCCATGCCTCTTATTAGTTTGGTTGCCCTTCTTTGCACTTTCTCCAGTTCCCCAATGTCCATTTTGAGAACTGGTGCCCAAAACGGAACTGCATATTCCAGATGGGGGCTTACTAATGATTTGTACAGGGGGAAATTATATCTGTCTCTCTGGAGTCTATACCTCTCGTAATACAAGAAAAGATTTTGCTCGCTTTGGAAACCGCTGTTTGGCATTGCATGTTATTATTAAAGAGGAAGTAAACCCTTTCTTTAAAAACACACCCCTGCAAGAGAAAGGCATAATGAGCTAGTATGCATAGCATACCAGCTCATTATGAATTACTTACCTGAGATCGAAGCCCTCGAAGCGACTAATTTCTCGCCTCCGCCATTGATACCCGAGTTTTTTTGCTGTGATTGGCCGGAGCTGCAATTAAGTCACTCCTGCGCATGCGCGTGGCATCCGTCAGTGACGGCACGATCGCCCTCACTAACGGCACGCTTAGTGCGCCTGCGCCGTAGACATCGGAGCAGTCTTTTCTGCAAATATCTCTTAAACCGTGTAGGTTTAGGAGATATTTGTTGCACCTTACAGGTAAGTCTTAGGCCCCGTACACACCATAGAATCCATCCGCAGATAAAACCCAGCAAATGGGTTTCAGCGGATAGATCCTATGGTGTGTACACGCCAGCGGATCTTTTTCCGCGGATATATCTCCCCTGGGATGGATTCCAGCAGATCGAATATTTGCTGACATGCAGAACATATCCATCTGCTGGAGTCCATCCCAACGGATGGATCCGCTGGTCTGTACAGACTCACCGGATCCATCCGTCCGAAGGGATCCCCCGCATGCGTCGTAATGATTCGACGCATGCGTGGAATTCCTTATATGACAGCGTCGCGCACGTCGCCACGTCATAATCGCGGCGACGGCGCGACACGTCATCGCCAGAGGATTTCGGCGCGGATTTCAATGCGATGGTGAGTACACTCCATCGCATTAAAATCTGCTGAAATCCTCGAGAGGATTTATCCGCGGAAACGGTCCGCTGGACCGTATCCGCGGATAAATCCTCCCGCGTGTATGGGGCCTTATTCTAGGCTTACCTGTAGGTTAAAGTTATCTGTATGGGTTTGCAACCACTTTAATCCTATGATCTACCAGATCCTTTTCCACCATTGACTCCCCCAGCTGCTCTCCTCCTAGTATGTATGATGCATGCATATTCTTAGCCCCCCAAATGCATAACTTTCCATTTATCACCACACTCCTCTAAATATGCCACTGATAGGAGATGGTTGGTTTGGGCCCAGTAGCTTTGCACACACTCCGGTAACACATAAAACATGACATCCCCAGAAGGCTCTAGGCTTGGGTAGTGACTTAGCAGATCACTGATACATTCCATTAGCTCTGTGTTAGAAAGCACCATCCAATTAGTTAAATGTAAATCACTATGAGACAAGGTATATAAACTCAAGCTGAATTATGAGACCATTTGTTTCCTATTAGAAAGCAAAATATCTAACATTTGACTTTGCTTCTTTAATAATATGCGTTTATAAAACCCGAATTGCACAAAATAACTAGCCCACATATAGTCTGATTTTGTTATGAGAAATACCACTTGGTGGAACCCAAGTACAGTGTCCAAAAAACATAGTAACAATTCCAGTACAATATCTGTAGGCTCACATTCAGTATCAGTATCCAGAAGACCATATAATAATAGTACAATGTCAGAATCCCTACATATAATAAGACCTGCGCAACACTTTACAAGTGTTGAAGTATTCAAGGAAGTGGATGCATGAACACTCTCTGCTCTTTCTTTGTGATGGTTCTACTGTGTAAAATGCTTGCTTCCACTCCAGTCTGAAGAAGAAGAAGAGACCCAAATAATTGTATTGTTATCGGGCACACAACAGTGTTTTGTAGTCACTGGCACCAGTACAAGTTGCAGGTGTAGTTCAGTGCACACAATTGCAACATAACATTTAGAAATAAATGTAAAGTTATGCACTTGGGAGCTGAGAATGTGCATGCATCATACATACTAGGGGGAGCACAACTGGAGGAATCCATGGTGGAGAAGGATCTGGGGGTTTTGGTAGATCATAAGCTTTAATAATGGTATGCAATGTCAAGCTGCGGTTTCCAAAGCGAGCAAAGTATTTTTCTTGTATTAAGAGAGGCAAATTAACAGATACAGCAGAGCACAATATTATGTACGAAGTGCATAATATAATATCTATGTCCGTGTATATATATTTTTTTATGATCATTTTACTTATAAGTACACTATACACAGCTAAATTGTTTGGTTTCTGGAGTATGAAGTACATAGAAATAGCATGGCTGTGATGAGGTCTGATTTGAAATTTACATGCATTTTTTTCTCTGTAGGCAACGCGATCCGACACTGCAGTGAGGAAAAAGGCTGGCTTCCTCCTGAACTCTTCAACTGCACCACACTGACCTTCTTGGAACTGAAAACTCTGGTAAGAGCTTTACTAAGCTGCCCAAACACCGGATCCATTTTAACATCACAGGCTTGCTCTCTTTGCTGCTCAGAACACACAGTACAGAACTGAGATGCATCAGATTCCACAAAGTGCTACTAACCAAAATGGAGACTATTGTGTATTTTACTGAGGAAGAGGGATTAGACATTATTCTTTTTTGACAGCCACACATGTGATATTATAAGGCTAGGAAACCCAATGCAGCTTTTCCCCAAATGCTCTGGCAATAAATAAGAGTAAAACTAATGTTTTACCAGCTAATGCATGCCCAACTGTGCCCTTCCATATTACTGACAGCTTTACTTCTTCATTTTAACTACTTGACAACTGGGCACTTAAACCACCTTAATAACCAGACCAAATTTTAGCTTTTGGTGCTCTCACATTTTGAATGACAACTACTTGTCATACAACACTGTACCCAAATTAATTTTTTGTCCTTTTTTTGCCCACAAATGGAGCTTTCTTTTGGTGGTATTTAATCACTGTTGGGTTTTTTATTTTTTGCGCTATAAAAGAAAAAAGACTGATGATACCACAAATACCAATACCAAAAAGTATGGCGATACCACATGTGTGAGACTTTTACACAGCCTGGCCACATACAGAGACCCAACATGCAGGGAGCACCTTCAGGCATTCTGGAAAAATCATTTATTTGCTAGAAAATGACATGGAACCCCAAAACATTATATGTGCTTTTTTAGCAAAGACCCTAGAGAATACAATGGCGGTCGTTGCTTTTTATCGTGCATGGTATTTGCACAGCAATTTTTCGAACACCTTTTTTTGGAAATAAAACGATTTGTGCTTAAAAAAAAAAAAAAAACATTAAAGTTAGCCCAATGTTTTTGCATAATATAAAAGATGAAGTTACGCCGAGTAAATAGATACCCAACATGTCACCCTTTAAAATTGCACACGCTTGTGGAATGGCGCCAAACTTCGCTACTTAAAAAAATACCCTGGTGACGCTTTAAATATTTTTACTGGTTACATCTTTTTAGTTGGAGAAGAGGTTTAGGGCCAAAATTATTGCTCTCGATCTAACGTTTGCAGTGATACCTCACGTGTGGTTGGAACACCGTTTTTATATATTTTTTTTATTGTTAATTTTACTTTATTTTAGTTTGACACGTTTTCCCCCAAAAATAAATGTTTTGATCACTTTTATTCCTATTACAAGGAATGTAAACATCCCTTGTAATAGGAATATAGCATGACAGGGTTCTCTTTACAGTGCGATAAGGGGTCAATAAGACCCCACATCTCACCTCTAGGCTGGGAAGCCTGAAATAATAATAAAAAAAAAAACGACCGTGGCTTCGATCGTATCGGTGAGTTGGAAGAAGCACCAGAGGGCGACAGGAGGGGGGGACGTCCCCTTTTCGCCTGCCATAAGAATGATCAAGAGGTGGAACAGCCTCTATGATCATTCTTATGGTGTAGAGAATCGCCGGCTGAAAAATATGATATCTGAATGATGCCTGTAGCTGCAGGCATCATTCAGATATCCCTGCACAAAGTCAAGGATGTCATATGATGGCCGGCGGGCGGGCGGGAAGTGGTTAAAACACATTTTTTTTCCCCCAGAGTATTTTTTATTTGGAGTAAACTGAAAACAAAAAATTGTGTGAATTTTGCATGAAAACATTTATAAATATATCCCTAAGTCGTATTTGTAGCAACCAATTAATTTCAGCATCATAGCAAATAAATGGCAGCATATGTATGTCTATTGTAACCACTGCTTCTTTTAAAGGTGGGTATTACAGAGGCTTGGAACCCATGTGTAGATGTTGTAATTATCTAACAGGCCAATCTGAGTCTGGGACTGGGCAATAGTAGATATGCTGTAAAGCGATTCTTATTCTCGTTTAGGACAGTTTGAAGCATGTGTACTCAGCTCTACAAACACACTTTGCTAATGAATGTCTGGAATCCTGTGCTTGTCTTCTGTTGTACCTCTTTTATATTGCACAACACCCATACATTTTGTGGTATGCCTACAAGTATTTGTACAGGTAATGCCAACATTTTGATAGCTGCTTCTGCACAGCTTACAGAAAAACAACATGAAAGTAATATAAAACATTAAAACACAAATATAAAACCATTATTTAGATCATGTTGAGAGCTGCATATATGGCCATGCATTTCTAGCTACAGTATGTGTTATATAGCTTTACTATGCTTTTCAAGGTCCGAGACTATGGAACGCTTTACCAACCAGCGTTCAGTTGGAGGAAAACCACCTGACTTTCAGAAGACAGATTAAAACTCTGCTCTTTTGATGTCATGAGACACGAAACATCAAGCGCCCAGAGGCGATTCAGTTCGCATGTGCCATGCTATATAAGTTTTTCATTCATTCATTCATTCATTCATTCATTCATTCATAAATAAAGTTGGAAACCTTTATAATGCCTCTTTTTTGTTTTTATGTGTTCTACAGAATGAAAAGCTTCACCGAAATGAGACCAGTTTGAATGGCTTAAAATCCATTGAAATCGCTAAAGTCCTGCAAAATGCCACCAACCACACAAGGACCTTCTATGGCAATGACATCAGAACTAGCTATCAGATGCTTGTGAGGGTACTGCAGTATGAGAGCCAGCAACAAGGCTTTGACTTGGCTGCTACAAGGGATGTGGAATTTAATGAGGTATGTTCTGACTGTGTACTGATCTGCTGAGGACATGAGCGCACACACTTTTTGGCAAAACATTGAATGTTATGTTGAGTGATGGATTATCAACCGATATATAAAAGGACAAATAGCCAAACAATTTACCAGTGAATCAATGAATGAAAGCCTTAAGGAAGAAGTGTGGCGAAAGCGATTTTTCCTATACTTCTCCTTTAGGTCTAAAGCCTGCTGCCGGCTGATGTCTCACAGCCAGTCCATGCTCTGAAAAGATCCCAACCATATGGTCAGTACACACACCGATGCCTGGACTGGCAGCTGGCTCAAGCTCTCAGCTGCTCTCTCCCTCCCCACAGCCCAGTGCTAGGGGAGCAGAGCGGAGAGCCGGTGACTGACAGATGGGGGAGAACTGAGCGATCAGCAGTGTTTGATTGCTCAGTTCTCACTGCATAGGTGGCAAGGGACAGATGCAGCATTGGGTTGAATGTTTTTTTTTTTTTTTTTTTTAAAGTCCGTACTTCTCTTTTAAAGCCTAACTTTAGCCAGTTATATTCTTACCTTGATTAGGGCAGAGTGAAAAAGGGTGATTGATTATTTGTTTTTATTGCTGTCTGTGGCTTATGGTTCTGACCGCATCCAGTCATTTCTTCTCCTGGTGTCACAAGTACAGAAAATGACACTGTTCCACTCTATTAAAAATGTAGAAAAATATCTGGAGGAGTTACTGTGCTTCATGTTTGGCAAGTAAATTGGGAATAATAAAACATTTTTTTTCCAGGAGACACTAACTCTAGGTAATCCTTTTTTTTTTTTTTTTTTTTTTTTTTTGTGGAAACTTTTGGCAAAAAAAATGTAATTATGGTAACTAATCCCTGTTCGAACAGTAAATAGTGAAATATGCCAGTCAAAGAGAATATGGATTGTTGACTGATGATATCTGAAGATCATCAACCTTCCTTGAAGAAAGGTTAATGTATCTGTTGCCTCTGGCTTTTAAGCCCCTCTCACTCAACTGAAAGTTTTGGAAACTGAGCCCTAATTTTATAACAGCACTGAGATTTGAAGCCAAAGCAGTGTTGGGTTTCTAGTTTAATAATTACCGTAATCTCTGAACTTGGCTAAGAGTTACCAATGAAAAGCTACCTTAAAGGATTACTAGTTGGGAATGTAATTTGTTACCAAGATATCCATTATGCAACACTCGGTGAGCTGGTCATACAAATTTTTGGTATAAATAACATTGTACAGATCAATGAACTCAGTAATATAGTCTTTGAATCATTTTTATTTTTGATCTTTTATTGTTATTAAAATATTTTTCTCATATTTGCTTTAAATTTTGATCCTTCTACAGAATGTCATCCATGCAGGCAGCGCAATACTTGATTTCAGCAACAAAGAGCACTGGGACCACATTCAAAGAACTGAAGGGGGCACTGCCTATCTGCTAAAGCACTATGAAGAATATGCCAACAATGTGGCCAGGAACATGAAAAAGACCTATATGAAGCCTTTTGTCATTGTCACCAAAAATATTAGTGAGTAGCTGCCTTAAAATACTACTTTGGAAAACTGTGGCAGTTTTTAGTGCTAGGGGTCCTATACCACCTATGGTACAAAAGAGTTTGTTTTCTTCCAGTGTTGTATGTGACCAAAATATGGTTAGAGATTGAGGGCGCACCTTGTGTGCGAATAGCTGCGAGAATCCTTCGGTTAGTTGTGAGTGGGCGGCTGCCAAAATCATTTATTCTACAATTGCATGTGAGTGATTGGCCCTGGATGTATGCAGTCTACATCCAAGGGTGATCACTCGCATGTGATCTCAGTAGGAAGTGTATACAAGCGAGTGGGTGCGATTAGCTATGAGAGCCGGCAGCCTCCCTTGGCTTTTAATGGGGGTTCCTACTCGCAGCTAATCACAAGAACCCCTGCCAGAGTTCTCCCATATAATTTCTGGCAGGGTTCATTCTCAACTGTGAATACACACTTAATAGCTAGAGCATTCAGCAATCATAGATGTCTTAGGATTTAGCAAGACAGTCCAAAGAGAAATGACTGTGGAGTTGATTTATGAACACTGGAGAGTGCAAAATCTGGTGCAACTGTGCATGGTAGCCAATCGGTTTTTAACATCAGCTTGTTTGTTTAACCACTTACCCCCCGGACCATATTGCTGCCCAAAGACCAGAGTACTTTTTGCGATTCGGGACTGCGTCGCTTTAACAGACAATTGCGCGGTCGTGCGACGTGGCTCCCAAACAAAATTGGCGTCCTTTTTTTCCCACAAATAGAGCTTTCTTTTGGTGGTATTTGATCACCTCTGCGTTTTTTATTTTTTGCGCTATAAACAAAAATAGAACGACAATTTTGAAAAAAATGAATATTTTTTACTTTTTGCTGTAATAAATATCCCCCAAAAATATATAAAAAAACATTTTTTTCTCAGTTTAGGCCGATACGTATTCTTCTTCATATTTTTCGTAAAAAAAAATCGCAATAAGCGTTTATTGATTGGTTTGCGCAAAAGTTATAGCGTTTACAAAATAGGGGGTATTTTTATGGCATTTTTATTAATATTTTTTTTTACTAGTAATGGCGGCGATCAGCGATTTTTTTTTCGGTATTGCGACATTATGGGGGACACTTCGGACATTTTTGACACATTTTTGGCACCATTGGCATTTTTATAGCGATCAGTGCTATAAAAATGCATTAGATTACTATAAAAATGCCACTGGCAGTGAAGGGGTTAACACTAGGGGGCGGGGAAGGGGTTAAGTATGCCTGGGCGTGTTCTTACTGTGGGGGGGGGGGTGGCCTCACTAGGGGAAACACTGATCTTCTGTTCATACAGTGTATGAACAGAAAATCAGCATTTCCCCTGCTGACAGGAACGAGAGCTGTGTGTTTACACACACAGCTCCCGTTCCCCGCTCTGTACCGAGCGATCGCGTGTGCCCGGCGGCGATCGCGCCCGCCGGGCACACGCACGGGAGTCGGGGGCGAGCGGGGGGCGCGCGCGCGCGCCTCCGGCGGCGCACGTGCGCCCCTAGTGGCGGCTAAAAGGCAGGACGTCCATTTACGTGGTCTCGCCTAGGAGAGCCACCTTGTGGACGTATAATGACGGTGCGGCGACGGCAAGTGGTTAATAAAGCTTTGGGGGAAAAAAAATGGAAGCTGGTTGATTTTTATGCAGAACTGCACAAGATTTTGCACTATCCAGTTTTAGTAAATCAACCCCCTGTGGTCTAACCCATAACAACCACCTATCTCATGATTTTAACTTTTTTTTTTTTATGAATAGACGGTCATCGGTTACTGCCCTCCATAGGATATGCTATAGGAAACAGGATTAGGGAAGGGTGTACTTGCAAAGGATGCCCTAAATATAAAGTAATGTGACCTAAACCCTGAATATAAGTAAGAGATCCAAGCAAGTGTTCTGCAATATTTAGATTAAAGGTACAAGCTTGCTAGATTTAAAGGTGTGTTCAGCCTTCTAGGTGTTCATTTGTATTAGAAGTTTTCCAGAACTTGAATTAGGCAATTTTTTATGTTACTGGAATGTCTAGCAAGAGTGATGAACGTGTGGCCTTCCAGCTGTTGTGGAAATACAAGTCCTATCATGAATTTGCCTTTGGGAGTCATGCCTGTTTAGCGACTTGCAATGCCTCATGGGACTTGTAGTTCTGCAACATCTGGAGGGCCACCAACAAAAGGGCTCCTTTCCTTCACGCCAGGTGCATTTTAATTTCTTTTCTTTGTTGGGTGAACAAAAATGTATTCTTTCTATAGCACCTGTTCCCACTACTATGATATTTTAAGAAAACCTTTGTGCATGTTGCATTTTTGTGCCCTGCCCACCCAAGTCCTCATACAGGTCAACTTAATGGTAGATGAGATGAAAGATAATGCTTGTTACCACAGCGTGTGTGGCCATAAGCTTTGTGGATGAGCTCTCAATAGTTGTTGAATGAGCAATATGTTATTTCAAGGTAAAGGTTACCAGGGTCTAAAAATCTGATTTTGCCATTTACCACAGTATGAATATTGAGACTCTAGTAGTTCCACCATTCTCAGAATTTGTGTTTTAAATGCCATTTTACTCTGTGTGACTCATGAACAACCTAAGAGCTTATTCATGATTAATTTTATTACATAAGGGAGTGTTCACCATAGAAGAGTTACACAGAGAATGATTTCTATATACTACCAATGCTATTTGTCTGCCTTTTGTATAGATTGGGGGGGAAAATGACAAGCATTGATGCCCACCTGTAATCGTGTATTTATTTGTGAGCTGGTTAAAATTATGTTATTCGTCTCACAATCTATCAGGTTTTATGTTCACGTGCATTTAAAAAGGGGTGAACTATCATGCTGGCCTAGAATCAACTTTCATTCCTCACAGAAACTTTTTGTAATTTTAATAAACCATAGAAAAAAAATTCAAAGTTTTAGGGTTTTATGTAGATCATTAAAACGACCGCATAATGCGGCAATATTATGGAAAATGAAAAATGTTAAATGTTACACTTTTGTATGTCAGATGGTTTTTATATTTCCCAGTGACTCTAAAAGGCAACACATTTACAGCTTTGGACGTTCTGAAGCATGGTCAAGTTTGCTTTCAACATGTCGTTGCTCAATACTCCTGGACTTAAACTCAAACTCGGGACTTTTGAGGTTTTAACTGTTAATGTGACATGATGTGTAAACAGCATTAATGTCTTTGAGGAGTTAAAACACACACACACACACACACACACACACACATATATATATATATATATATATATATATATACACACCCCAGCCTAATATAGATCTATTTAGAATTACTTTTTTTTTTGTTCTTCTTTAAGGGTGGGGACCTGTGAAACTGTAAAATAATTGAACTCTCATAATGCGTTGATCTAATCCATGCATTTTTTTTTCTGTACATTCTGTCCATCAGTCATTGCCGTAGACATATTTGACAAGGCTAATTTCAGTGGAGCCAAAGTACCTGAGTTTAATACTATATATGAAGATTATCCAAAGGATTTGCAGTCATCAGTTCAGTTCCCTGACGCTTTGTTTAAACCTCTAGAAAGAAAAGGTAAATTACCATAGTGTTTTGTGTTTCAAAGCTGATGCCTTAATGATACATAATGCTATTTGTGTGTTTTACAATCATCCTCCATACCTTCTTCCATATCTTCGTTAATATGCTTCTTTTGTTCTTCGAGTAGTTTTCTAGATTAGCACCCATTCTTCTTCTATTTCTCTGAGAGGGGGGGGGGGGGCACTGTGTAAATATACATGTAATAAAAAAAACTGCTAAGATGTTGCATGGTTGTTCTAATTTACAGGAAACCTCAAAGAAATGTATATCTAAGAATTTGGTGGGCTGCAATTTAATAATTTTTGGGTTTAGCATCTATTCCGTGCTCTGTCCAGAAATTCTATATATTCATGCTTGGTAATAATGTAATGCTGGCCATAAACCACTTTCTACATGTGATTCCCACTGCAAAATAATAAGTTGCAGAGAGCTGCATGTGGCTCACAAGCCACTGGTTGGGAACCAGTTTTGTGTTACTGTTACTGTTCACACCCACAAGACTAGCAGTAGTGTCCCAAGGTAGTTTTTCCCTTTAGATTGGTTTAGTTTATAGGGTTGCCACTCACTTACAAATAATGCAGTTCTTCAGGGCACAGAAGTTACAGCTCTTGTTTTCTGTTTTATAGCTTTATTTAGTCATATACAGTACAGACCAAAAGTTTGGACACACCTTCTCATTCAAAGAGTTTTCTTTATTTTCATGACTATGAAAATTGTAGATTCTCACTGAAGGCATCAAAACTATGAATTAACACATGTGGAATTATACAAAACAAAAAAGTGTGAAACAACTGAAAATATATTTCATATTCTAGGTTCTTCAAAGTACCAACCTTTTGCAGCAGACACATCTCTAGTACTGTTAAGAGGAGACTGTGTGAATCAGGCATTCATGGTAGAATATCTGCTAGAAAACCACTGCTAAAGAAAGGCAAAGAACACAAGGAATGGACATTAGACCAGTGGAAATCTGTGCTTTGGTCTGATGAGTCCAAACTTGAGATCTTTGGTTCCAACCCCCGTGTCTTTGTGCGACGCAGAAAAGGTGAACGGATGTACTCTACATGCCTGGTTCCCACCGTGAAGCATGGAGGAGGAGGTGTGATGGTGTGGGGGTGCTTTGCTGGTGACACTGTTGGGGATTTATTCAAAATTGAAGGCATACTGAACCAGCATGGCTACCACAGCATCTTGCAGCGGCATGCTATTCCATCCGGTTTGCGTTTAGTTGGACCATCATTTATTTTTCAACAGGACAGTGACCCCAAACACACTTCCAGGCTGTGTAAGGGCTATTTGACCAAGAAGGAGAGTGATGGGGTGCTGCGCCAGGTCACTACCTCTTGAAGCTCATCAAGAGAATGCCAAGAGTGTGCAAAGCAGTAATCAAAGCAAAAGGTGGCTACTTTGAAGAACCTAGAATATGAAATATATTTTCAGTTGTTTCACACTTTTTTGTTATGTATAATTCCACATGTGTTAATTCATAGATTTGATGCCTTCAGTGTGAATCTACAATTTTCATAGTCATGAAAATAAAGAAAACTCTTTGAATGAGAAGGTGTGTCCAAACTTTTGGTCTGTACTGTATTTCCATTGCGTTCATTTGATGACGGCGCGGTGTTGCAAACCCCACTTTAAATAATAGTAATAAATAGAGTTATTATTAGCAGAGGTTCCCTGAACCCGGAAAGTCCTTTGAAGGCTTCCTCCATGTTTATAAGAAAGCCTGGACTAGACCTTCAAATGTTAAGTTTCATTCTTTGGGTTTTTATCATGTAATCTATTTAATCAGAATAAAATGAGTTACACTTGATTGTTTGATAAGGTGATAGGGGGCGCTATAGGGAATAAATGTCACTAGATAATAAGTGGTGGGTGTGACATACATTTGCTATTTCCAGCAGGTGAATACAAAAGAATAGGTTGATACCATTGGAAAAAATAAAAATAAATTAAAGGTACAATTTGGTGAAAAATAAATACAATTATTAAAGTGAATGGTTTGCAGTTGCACGATTGCACTTGATTGTTTACAAGTAATGGTATACACTTTATAGAAAAGGTAGACAAGGACATAAAGGCATCTCCTGTAAACACAGCATCTAAAAGATGGAATATCTTGTACTGTGTGAATTCTACCACCTTTTATTCTATCTTCTGGAAATGTAGAGTAGGTTGCTATCAAAATAACGAAAAAAAACTAAATGTTATCATTATGTGCAGTTTATAAAAAAATCATAGCTAAATTCAAAAGTTCGACGTGTTTGCAAAGGTAAAATGAAAAACAAAAATAGCACACATAGTTTACTTGGCTTGCTCTGCCCAATGGACAGCTCCTTTTCTGGGTGCCCCTGGCTGCTTCCCCTCTGCTGAGTCCAATGGACACAGAGCGCATCTCAGGAACGAGCCTGCATGACTGTGTGTGTCAATACACACACACACACAGTGCATCTCGACCCCACTCCCTGCTCCCTCTTCACTAGCTGTGATTGACAGCAGCAGGAGCCTGTGTCTCCCACTGCTGTGTCAGCCAGTGAGGAGAGAGAGAGAGCAGTCTGGTGCAAAGAGCTGGACCGACATCGGGCTCAGGTAAGTATAAGCAGTGTTTGGAGGGAGCTGCACACAGAGGTTTTTTTTACCTTAATGCATAGAATGCCTTTAGAACCACTTTGAAGCCCAGTTCACACTGATGTGGATATCACCCTGACTTTGTAGCACTCGTATCAGAAGTCAGACCCCATTCAGTGCAATGGAACCATTCTAATCGGTATGACTTGCGTTTCTCCAACTTGGAAAAGGTTCCTGCACAACTTTGGTCCGACTTTGGTATGACTTGCATTGACCTCTGTTAAAGAAGTCATATGTAAGTCGTGCCGAAGTCACGCTGGGGTCCGACTTTCAAAGTCGCGTGAAAGTCATGGGCGGTGTGAACCCAGGCTAACTGTAAATGCAATCCTCCCAAAACTGATACTTCTGTTTTGGCTAATTGTTTTTTGAACCTCAGTGGTGAGACCTTTTGCTGGACATTACAGTAGGCTCTCAATTTACTCATATTATTTCTTCTGCATAAACCAGACTCAGACCTGTCCTTATGTAATGGGTTATGTGAAAATTCTTGGTGAGAAAGGCAATGGACGTGGTGGTGGGCTTGTCATTGAAGCCAGCGAGTGATTTAGCTCATGTCACCTGCTGAAAGTAAAATCTCAGATTTGGGTGATTTTTCAAATACTTGACATTTTTGAAGTTCGTTGCACATTTACAGTTTGCGTAAATTTACTGCACTCTTTTGTAGTAGTTATTTTGTAAGTTCTGCAGCACATTGTAAATGCTGTATATTTCTGAAGACACGGTTATCATGCTAGCTGTAAGGCAGTAGATGACAGGATTTGCATTTACTGTGTCTAGTATCATCTGAATATTCTGCTGTAAGCACTTGTTGCACAAATAACTTTTTTTAGCAGATTTATTTTAGCCCAGGTTCCCACTGACCGCGTTATTGAAATAGTTCGAGTTCAGCTGAACTTGCACGATTTCATACCCGCATGTCAGTCCCGAATTCGGGGGCGATTTCACAGACATCTGTGCGAGTTGCTGCACAGATATCTATACAAATCGCACCCCAAAGTCACCAAAAGTAGTACAGAAAGTGCTTTTGGGAATCGGTGCAGCGCCGCAAATGCAAATTTGGATGGGGCAATTGCCGCAGGGTTGTGATTTGACATGTCAAATTGCATGCCAAATTGCTCCAATGTGAACCTAGGTTCAAGATTTGGAGAGGGAAAACATGGCAGTTTTATTAGATGTTTAAAGATTCATTGCATGACTTTATTGGCCAGCTGAGGCTGTATTTTATTTATTGGCCATAACATTTTACATTCTGTATGCAATGCAGAATAACACTTTTAAAGCTAATCTGATTTCAAGACAATGGGGAAGATCTACTAAAACTGGTGCACACAGAATCTGATGCAACTGTGCATAGTAACCAATAAGCTGTTCGCTTAAGCTTTGACAATAAGAGTAATTTGACATGTCAAATTCGCAGCCTATTGCCGGCAACGGCACTGTCCCAAACGGTGCGATCCCAACTTTGTGGCGCCGCACCAATTTCCAAAAGTAGCTCCTGCACTACTCTTGTCGACTTCGGGGGCAATTTCAATAGTTGTCTGTGCATGAACCCGCACAGAAGTCTTTCAAGTCACCCCCGAACTCGTACTGAAAAGTGTGTTTGAAATCGTACGAATTCAGCTGAACTCGCACAATTTCAAACCCGTGTTCAGTGTGAACGAGAGCCAAGTCCCGGTTCACCATGCCCTTTGACTTTGAGAGCAGATGTTGCATGATGTGTACAAATCAATGGTTCCCTATGAGAGCCCCGTCCTAGCTGGTCTGAAACAAGTCCGACTTTAAAAAAGGTTCCTGCACTACTTTGGTCCAACTTTGTTGCGTTTTCAGCCCGTTCAATATCATTGAAGTCGGATCAGAGTCGGATCCTTGTCCTAACCATCTGACTTGGTGATTACAGCAGCAGTGAAAAGAATTTTAGGTCACACTGGGATTGTTTGTTTTTATTGGTCAAAGGACAAGTCTGACTATCTCAAAGTCAGAGCAAAATCTTATCCTGTTCATTCAAGTCGGATGGAAGTAAGACCGATGTCGCAGGGCAAAGTAGGATGACAGTCGTATAACAGTCGTGTCATACCTGTGTGAACCTGTCCTATAACCTAGAGGCTGTATGGTTACTATGCACAGCTGGTCAGATTCTGTTTTACTAAATCTCCCCCTTTTTATTTGACTTAAAGGGGCGGTGTTGCCTACCCTGAAACTTTACTTGTTTTTTTTTTTTTAATAGCTCTGCCTACAATGAAACCATCAAATCAGAATTATCCTAGCAGTGAGGATGAATATGACTCTCGTCTGTCTAAGAGGAAAAAAAGGCAGCCGGATTCCTGGAACCAGCATGCAGTTGCTTTAGTGATTGTTTACCGCTCTTTGGGACAGCTTTTGCCAGAAAACTACGATCCTGACCGCAGAAGTCTGAGGTACTTAAGTGAACTCTCCATAGTCTGTCTTATTCTAATTCACAGCATAAACTCCATCCAAATTGCTGCACAGAAACACTGTTTGTAAAAATATTTAAAAAAAAAAATAGCTAATTTTGCTGATTTCCTAGGTAAGGACAATGGGAAAAATTTACCTTGCACCAAGTTATTGACATATATGCCAAATATTCATTAGCACTAAAGACTACATGCACGTAGTTGGTGACTCTGAGGGTATACATTATACTAGATAAGCTCTCACTTCTCTGCTCTCTGCCTATTTCCAGACTAGCTGAAATCCGAATTTCTTCCTTTGACTGATTGTTCTAGGCACAGGATGTTTCTATAATTACACTGCTAAAATAATTTGGTACATGTTGTAATTTCTTACAGAGTGCCCAATCGTCCCGTCATTAATACACCTATTGTAAGTGCATCTGTGCACAATGAAGGTGAGCTGCTACCACCACAACTAGACAGCCCCATCATCCTGGAATATACAATGTTAGAGACTGAGGAGAGAACCAAACCTGTGTGTGTCTTCTGGAACCACTCCATCATGTAAGGTTCTAAATTTTATTGTTGCTTTATTAATTACAGCTTGCAGAAAATGACAAGTCTTATGGTTTTGTGAGGGGGTAAACATTGCCTTACTCTATGTAGAAATCACAGGGCCCCATAGAAAGATTTTAATGGGCCTCCAATAGAGGGGAAAAAAACACAGCATTGTATGACACTCTAAACTACCATGGCAGATGACAAAGGGCTGATAAGGACATGTCTGTGATATTATTGTGCAATGGTAAGGAGAATGTATTGTACAGCCAGGCATTCAAATTGCAGTGGCCAGGAGTATGTAGTGTACAACCTATAGTACAGAGTGGGTCAGGTGTAACAATACATCCCAGGGCACAGTACAGGGGTCAGGATTATGTAAGGTGCGGCAGTCAGGAGTGTGTATTATACAGGCCCTTAGACACGGACTTCAAAGCCACTTTTCTTTTTAATACTGTGTTGCTGAGAAGGAGCAGTGTGAATATCGCTTGCTTTAGGGGACCCCCCCCCCCCCACCAGCTGAAGTGGCAGCTCAGCCAATCACTGCTGTCCTCATTTATACAAAGAGCTGGCAGAGAAACACTTTCAACATCACATCTTCTGCCAGGCTCTGACTAATGAACCCCTGATGCAGAGCCCAGCAGATGACACTAGTAGTAGAATAATTCCTCTGGTGGCTCTTTGTTTGCAAGTGACAGCAGCAATAAGCTGAGCTTTCAATTTTGCATGTTTAAGCTGATTGGAGATGCCCAGTGCTTCTTATCACCCCCCCCCCCCCCCCCCCCCATTAAGGTCCCGGCCCTCTAGCAGCTGTTTGGGATGCCTTTCAAAAGCTTAGAGGGTTTTTGTTGCTTGGAGAAAACCTTTTTATCAGTGTTTTTTTATTTTTGCAAGCGTGGTATTTGTGGAGTTATCAATTTCTGTTCACACAGAGCTGGAGGCGTTGGAGGATGGTCTTCTAAAGGCTGTGACCTGCTTTCCAGGAATAAAAGTCATGTGACCTGTCAGTGCAATCATATGACCAGCTTTGCTGTTTTGATGGATATTTCCAAACGAGAGGTAAGCTAAGGAGAAGATATATCTACAGTTTAAAATATTGTCCTTTTCTATGAGTTTGCCTATAATAAATAGAAAGCTGCATACATTTTTTTTTTCTGAAGTTGTAGTAGATATTGCCCAGGGTAGACACAAAGAAAACTATAAGTCGAATGTACTGTATACTTGGATATTCTGAGAGAGACCCCTTTTTACACTGGGGAGTGTTTTTCAGGAGCATTTGGGCTAAAAATGACACCTGTAAAGCGCCTTCCCTGCAGCCCCAGTGTGCGAGCCCGAGTGCTTTCACACTGGGGCTCTCGCACATCTCGCAGCATCTTATGGGTGGTGCGGGAGCAGTGTATACAACGCTCCTCCACCGCCCCTGCCATTGAAATCAATGGGCACTGCTGCCGAAGCGCCTGCAAAGTGCTTTGGGAGAGGTGCTTTGCGGGCGCTTTAAACCCTTTATTCGTCCGCTAGTGGGGGTTAAAAGCACCCCGCTATCGTCCGAAAAAAAAAACACGTTTACAGCAGTAAAGCGCCGCTAAAATTTGCGTTGCTTTGCCGCCAACGCCCCCCTTGCCCCAATGCGAAAGTAGCCTTGGTGTCAATGCTTACTACAAACAATTGGCATCCAATGGGACTGTTCACACCTTTTGGGGTGTTTAGCATGCTGCATTTTCCCAGCCTTCTCATGTCAGTGACCATTGTATCCCAAAAAGATGTTGGAAATACTAGATTTGGAGTTTGGACTAAACATGTCTACACATTATTCCTTTTACAACATTGATTCTGACCACAGGCTTTCCCATTAGCTATACTGATTATTTAAAAAAGTGTGATCATCATGTAAGCCTTATATACCGCTTACTGATTATAAAAAAAGATGTAAGCGGAACTGTATACAATGCATGTTACAATGGTGTGATAAGAGACTATTCTCTTAATTAGGGTGAATGTCACTTGAAGGATTGCATGTGAGGGTGTAAGGAAAGTAGGGGCTGCCGTGCCGCTCTAGGCTCTGTGGTCATTTTGTATACCTGTATGATTTTATTTTTTAATTGGTGATTTAGGTTGTGGAAGCTCAGATAGTTTTCACTTTGCTTAAAGATAAAAGATTATGACAGTTGTAAAGAACAATGGTTTATTAATATTTATGCACTTTAGAAATGTCTGCATTCAGATTGATCTGTTAATGTTTGTAACGGTTTATGAAATTAAAGTGACATACAACTTCTCTTGATGGCAGAATGGTGAAGTTCTACCTCTGAAGATTATCACATATACCTCTGTGTCAGTCTCACTGGTGGCTCTGTTGTTGACTTTCATCCTATTGGTTATCATCAGAACTCTGCGTTCCAACATTCATAATATCCACAAAAACCTGGTGGCTGCCCTCTTCTTCTCTGAGCTGGTCTTCCTTATTGGAATCAATCAGACTGAAAATCCAGTAAGTGGGAAGAAAATGTATATGGCCTCTTGGCAGTCTTTCACTGTCTGCTGTTTATGAACATTTCCATATTTTTCATATGTAATACCGTTCTTTGTATTTGTTGTTATAACGTTCTCTACAAAGTTCCCTTTTGCAGCACTCAATTAGTAGATTAGGCAGCCCTGGGGCAGATGAACATATGTACATGGTACTGCATGCATTCCTCCTCTTACCCTTTCTCCCCCTTAACGGGTGCACAGCGGCTGGGGAAAATGTCCTTGGCACATTACCAACTGTGATGGGGAGGATTAGAAACTCCAAGGGCCAGATTCTCAAAAGAATTACGCCGGTACACCGGCGTAATTCGAAAATCCCGCCGGCTTATCATTGTTTTGTATTCTCAAAACAAGATACGCCAGAATTAGGCTAGGATCCGACTGGTGTAAGTCACTTACACCGTCGGATCCTAAATGCAATACTACGCTGGCCGCTAGGTGGCTTTTACGTCGATTTCAGCGTCTCATATGCAAATGAGACGAATACGCCGATTCCCGAACGTTTTTGCGCCGCTTCGCCATAGTTTACCTTGTTTCCGTAAGCGTAAGGTTACCCCTGCTAAATGAGGGGTAACCTTACGTCGGTCCGCCGTATGCCATGTTAAGTATGGCCGTCGGGACAGCGTCGGGTTTTTACGTTGTTTACGTAACTTCTTCGCGAATAGGGCTGTGCGTTAATTCCGTTCACGTCGCAACCAATGTATTTGCGGCGTACTACGGAGCATGCGCAGTGGCCTACGTTTAAGGCCGGCGCATGCGCAGTTCGTTCGGCACAGGGGCGCGCTTAATTTAAATACAAGTTGCCCCCTTTGATTTACGCGGGGATACGCCGGGCCATTTAGACTACGCCGCCGCAAATTACGGAGCAAGTGCTTGGAGAATACGACACTTGCTCCAGTAAGTTGCGGCGGCGTAGTGTTAATGGCATACGCTACGCCCCGCTCGTAGATACGCTGATCTATGAGAATCTAGCCCCTAGTTCTGTTTCTGGTAAAAGATACTTTTTTATTGAATTCAAACGTTTTTCAGTTAAAGTGGATGTAAACCTGATTTCATGAAATCTGACCTAAACACATACATCTGTAGTGTTTTATTGTCTCTCTCCAAAGCATTAAGTTCTAGTCCTAGTCAACCAAGATAAAACCAGCTTGAAATTTGTGTCGATTAGCAGAGAGCTTGTCTTGTCATAGCACATCTCTGCACATTCCTTCTTTGCCTATGTGGAGGGGGAGGGGGGTGCCTTTACCTAATCAGCTCTCTTGGTTATATGCCAATAATCCACTGCCAGTGCTGAACAGGAAGAGGAAATCTCTAACAAGATGTGCACATTCTAAAAAATGTATAAAGCCGAAAACTGCAATGTGCATGTAAAACGTATTTAGGGAGATTTTGATCATCTCTGTGTATCATCTGAGGCTGTTCACTTTACTGGGTATACATCCACTTTAAGGATCATAGAAAGGTTTGTTTTTTATATTGTTTTCTTGTTATCCCGATTAATAATTAAATATAGCGCATATGCTCAGCTTCTGAAGTAATGGCCGATGTTTTCACAAGAAAATGTTTCCTCACATCAGGCAGTGGTACCATAAGATGTACTGGCAATGTGGTAGACAATTAATCATTAGTGTACCTGCACTTGAGAGGCTGCCTGACACGTCATGCACCAGTAAGCTCAAGAAAGAACTGGAATGCTGGGGCTGACATAATTCATGACTGCTTGGTACACCGCCTGATTTATGAACGTTCCGCTAACAATACTGTATTAGGGAGCGGCATAATCATTCATGAACAGAGTGGACTGAGGCAATTAATTGTGTTATTGCTTCATAACATCCCCCCCATTTTGCAAGCAAGAGCATTACAACTTGAAAGCATATGAATAGTATTGACAGAAAAATAAAGAAATGATACGTATTTGTTTGGAGTTGTAAGCAAGTACAGTACTATTTCTGAAAATAAGCTGTGGTCCAGTGTAGGTCAAATATGGCCAGGTGTTTCTTAGCCATGCACAGCTCCTCATGATCAAGCTCCTACAACACTGGCTTGTCTATTTCAGTACTCTGATAGTCCCACCTCACACACCACCTCAAGAACTGCCCAGTGCAGGCTAAAATAAAACCCATTTTAAGCTGGCCATACAACATACAATTTTCTTATGTAGTGAAGGTTCTGCCTGGTTGCATACAAATTTAAAGTGTTTAGGCTTGACCTTATATTATATGGTTTTGGTAAATCTAAAGCAAAGTTGTACAAGAAAATTGTATAATGTATGGCCAGCCTAATACTCCAACTGAGCACAGAGTATTGCAGTGTTGATCAACCTTGTAATGTGATTTTAATTTAAAAAAAAAGCTGCATTAAAATCTCATAGAATTACTGTGCAGCAAAGATTGTTAGCGCTGTCCCTCATCTGAAACACTTCTGTATGTTCCGATCAGCAGTCTCACCTGTTTTTTTGTCCTTGTCCAGTTTGTCTGCACAGTAATTGCCATCCTCCTCCACTACTTCTACATGAGCACCTTTGCTTGGATGTTTGTAGAAGGTCTCCACATTTACCGCATGCTGACGGAAGTCCGAAACATTGACACAGGTCATATGCGCTTCTACTATGTAGTTGGCTATGGTATACCTGCCATCATTACAGGTACGTTGCCTATTGCAGCTTTAACTATATTATAATGAGCTGTTATTTTGAATCATGTTAACAGGCAACCTGCATAAAACACCTGAGTTGGTAATGTGTCATTATTATGGGTCAACTAATGTCTATATTATTTTATCAGTTGTCTTTTGTAGAAGCACATGTCCTCCCTATGGCTATAACATTGAGTTAGTCAGCAGTAAGATACCCACAGTTCTTACAATAAAAAACTTTTTAAAGTGATTGTAAAATCTTTTTTTTTTTTTTATAGTAAACAATAATGCAGAGAGAGGCCTCAAACCTTCTCTTCTGGGGTCCCCCATCCTCTTCTGTGACTGCCCCCATATCAAGTTGCTTACTATGGGAGCAGACGTGCGGGCTTGGTTCCAAGCCTGGCTGTGTGTGTCAATAGAGACACGCACACAGCACGGAGAAGACACACTGGTGCTATCCGCAAAGCACTTAACACCAGGAAGAAGGGGAAAAAACACCAGCAGCAGGGCATGCATAGTGCTGGATCAATAAAGAACTCTTTTTTTTGGGGGGGGGGGGGGCAGCACTGACAGTGCCCAAAAGGGGAAGTTTCACTTTATGTCCTCACTCCTTCACCCCTACATGTTTGGCACATTCGATTTTTGGTGGGAGGGAGTGGGTACTTGGTGAGGCTGCAAGGCGTCTCACCTGGCTTCCCACAGTAAACGGGCTGGCTCTGGCGACCTGAAGACTGACAATGAACTGGCCTGGGTGAGGACGGTGCTGAATCCCTGGACAGGCAAGTGTCCTTTTATTAAAAGTCAGCAGCTACAGTATTTGTAGCTGCTGACATTTTAATTTTTCCTTTCTAGAGTGAAGATTTTTTTTAATGCAGAGAATGCATTAAGGTAAAAAAACTTTAGACATTGGAACCACTTCCGTTCACATTGCATACACCATTTTTCATATTGTGACAGGTTTGATTCATAACTGCACAATCACACAGCATTTCATTGCCCAGAGTATACAAGAAACTATAAAGCCCCTTTTACACAGCTGTTCTCAGTTTTTCAGATGGACCTAATCGGAAGGTCCATTCATCACTGTGGGCTGATAAGTGTAAATGTACTCGTGTCCCTTTACATCCGCCAATGGCTGGGTAAGATGGGGGTCTACTAAAGAAACAGAACGGGACTTATTCCTCAGCTCCGAGGGTGCTTGGTGTAAGCAGATAGCAGAGTCAGTTTACTCCCTGCCACCCATACTCTGTCCTTGTCCTCTCTGCAGAAAATGAGAGGACATGGATGTGTCACCCGCCTTCTCTGCTCCAGTCATCAGGGGTTATGTGAGCTGATTTACAAAAGGGGAGCAGTTAGACATTACCTCTCTTGTCTTCATATGAAAGCTGAAACCTGTGTGGCTCCTCTGGGTAACTGGTGCACTTTTTTTTATTTTAAGTTTTGTTAACACACTTTAGTTGTTTCTGTCACCTGCATACTTGCCCTGTATTTGATCCTCTGGGAGAAATCTGCGTATACAGCATCGGCTGTTAAAAAAACATATTTTATGTTGATTTAATGCCTGGGAACATAGGCTGAGGGTTTACATAACTTTGTTAGCGTGTTGCTGAATGATGGTGCCTGACTGTATTATTTGCAAAAAGGATCATCTCTGTTCTATGAATGCCTCGGAGTAGAGTGAAAATCATGTAATAGTTTACTGTTCGGGGAACATATGAACACCTGATATGATTATAGAGATTCATTTATAAAAGCTGCAGTAAATGCTGTTCCCATAATAACTAGGTTCTGTTATTGTCTTTGCTTCTTAAGAAAAATAAAATCTGAAAACTAATTGGTTATCATCCAGTATTGTATACTATTTACTACAGCATGGTATGTTTTCTTTATTTGTTACATTTAGGACAAAAATATTAATGTTGGTGCTATGTAGCTTTTTAATCAAGTAAATATGTAATAATTGACATATGAAATTTATCACTTGCAGCCAGCAGGTGACCTGCTGGAGGTATTTCTTACCTATGTGACTGTCTATTCTGTGAATAGCTTGCACAGTCTGACCTCCTGCTATGTATGTCTTTTCACACAACACACACAGCTGAATATTCAGAGGAGGGACATACACCCTGTCTGATGGCTCTTACAAACCCCTGTGCGTTTGGAATTGGGCAGAAGTAGTCAGAAAGTGTGCTGACCTTTCTTATTAAAAGGCCAAGCACACCATGCAGACAAACCTTTATTGAAGCACCTTGCATGCATGCTATTCATTAAGGTAAAACCTTCTGTGTGCAGCATACCCCCCCTAATACTTGAGCTCAATCTAGATCCAGTGATGTGCATGGGAGCCTAGGCTCTCCCTCCACATTGGGGGAAAGAGAGAGGGGGGCTGGGGCCGAGCCACATCTCCGTGTTTAAATGGACACACAGAGCAGCGGCTTAGGTTCGAGCCTGCTCGGGTGCTCCCATAGTAAGCTGTTTGCTTTGAGGGCACTCAGGAGGAGGGAGGGGCCTGTAGCGCTGAAGGGGGGACCCAAGAAGAGGAGGTTTGAGGCTGCTCTGTGCAAAACGGCTGCACAGAGCAGGTAACTATATGTTGTTTTTTTTTTAAACCAAACTTGTCTTTTAATATCGCTTTAAATAATATTTTATAGAAATAATATTCCAAAATTGAAATGTGTTGATAAAGTTGTAAATATTACCAAATTAGATTGACCCTGTAATACACAGTCCAGTGTCGGTACTCTTTAAACTGTTGCATTTTTTTCAACCGCTGCACTATATCTTGTCGCTTTAAAAAAATCACTCTGTACTATGGTATGCGCATCATATAAACACGTGTACATCTGATCAGCAGTCTCCTTCATATCACATGGACCAGCTTGTCCAGTAGGCTACTGAGGAAGCCCATTATTTGGTCGTAACGCATATAGCAGCAAAGCCACACTAGTTGTTCAGAGCAGTGTCTGGGAGCTAAGCTGGTTCATGTTGTATGGACACTGGGGCAGGCTGAATAGTGACTCATCAGTCAAATGGGGGCTATCGCAGTGATCAGGTGATCGGGAATCAGGCTTCCCAGTTCTCTGCGCTGGGAGCACACTGTGCAGCACAAACGCAAGTATGTATATGTATGTAGGTGTGTGTGTATATATATATGTGTGTGTGTGTGTGTGTGTGTGTGTGTGTGTGTGTGTGTGTAATATATATATGCGATGGGGTTAAACAAATTAAGTATTGAAATGAAATTGTTTAGAGATACTGTGCTGAATATATTTTTGTTTAGAAGACCAACTTTTTTTTTTTACTTTTGAGAAATAAACATAATTGCACAGGTGCTGACTTGCAGGAAAGGACAAAGTAAAAGCAGACAGATATTCTATTCCATCACAAAAATAAAAAAAATACACAAACACACACAGACAATATATCTCACATAAGTGAGTACACCCCTCGCATTTTTGTAAATATTTTATTCTATCTTTTCATGTGACAACACTGAAGAAATTACACTTTGTTACAATGTAAAGTAGTGATTGTACAGATTGTATAACAGTGTAAATTTGCTGTCCCCTTAAAAGAACTATGTATGTATACATGCACACTGTATTACTAGTATCACAATTAAGAAACACCAGAACCAATTGATGTCATAGTGTTGCATACATCAGAGGGGCAAAAAAAGATATTGGCGTGCTTTTATTTCCAAGCATTGCTACAATCCTGAGGCATGGCAATCAATTTATAAGCCACACCGTAGAATCAAGACAAGAATAATGGATTGTAGAGTAGTAGAGTGTAAGGATTGCACAAAGAGTTTGAAGAATTCTTTACATATACTGTATCTATTACTATTATATAATTATGGTTTGAGTGCGATGCAGCTTATAATGCTTCACTTTTTTGCTTTTTTTTTTGTCAGGTCTTGCTGTAGGTTTGGATCCTCAGGGGTATGGAAACCCTGACTTCTGCTGGCTTTCAGTTCATGACACTCTAATCTGGAGTTTTGCTGGTCCGATTGGCATTGTAGTTGCTGTAAGTGTTGATCTGCTGTGTGAAAATACAGAACGTTGCAGTGACAAGTGAGGAAATTCAAACCATGTAATTTACTGATTTCAAACTTAGAATTTAATACGCCAACAAAAAAATTTGCCTGTCTGGGCACAGCAGGGATGTAATAAAATCTCTGACACATGGAAAGTGCACTGTGGAGGAAACGCCAACATTTACCCTAGAAGATATTTGTGTTTTATATATGCCTACAGGTGTACAGCATATTCATATGCATTAGTATTTAACCATTAACGTATAGAAGAGCAAAAATGGGTACAAATGTGGTTCCATGCTGTGTGTGATGAATGTGACACTGGGGAGAGGATGGACAGATTTTAGAGGTAAAGACTTGCCATTAGGTAGGATAGTGGGTATAATAATGAGTGTTTGGAGAAGGAGCAGGGATTGGGAACAGTGGCTGCCAAAGCAGAAATGAAGCCAGTGGCTTAAAAATTCGCATTGCTAGGATTTGAAAGAGATGGGCAAACTGCCCTTTAGGCTCCATTCACACCTGAGCATATGGATTTACTGGCGCTTTTTTTTTTTTTTTTTTTTTGGCATTTATTTTTAAGCTTGTTTGCAACTTTTTACAAGCGCTTTCTTTTTTTTTTTAAGCTTTTTAGAAGTGCATTACATGCGTTTTATAGCTTCAGGCATTTTTGCTTGGCCAATAGAAAGCACTAGGGAGAGAAGAGAAGATCTTGCTGTTATAACGGTTAAGTCAGGTGTTTCTATTGTAGTCTATAGGCAAAAAAATGCTTGTAATCTGTCAAAAAGAAGCTCGTATACTTTTTTGGGCGACAGGCATTTTGCTTTAGGCGACAGAATGCTCAGATGTAATCGGGGGTCATTGAAATGAATGGGATTTGGCTTGAGCGTTTTTTGAGCTACAAGCTTCAAGCAGAAAATCGCTCAGATGTGAATGAGGCCTTAAGTAGGAAAGCATCAGAAACTGGCAGGATCAGCCAGGTGTTACAGGGGCCCAAATTACATGGCACTGCGCTGTATAACATGCTTTAAAGAAGCAGAATCCTTTTTCTTTTTTGTTGGGTAACAAACGCTTTAACAGAAGCGGATTTTGCTGTGCGCCAAATGCAGTACAAAATTATAAGGCACATTGGAAAAAAGCACACCACTCCATGCCCAAAAAGGTTCTTGAGATCCTTTGTCATGGTTTGTTGTGCATAGGGCAGCTTATTCAAGGGAATGGGCTGCCTTATATGTGTAATATGAGAAAACGCACCAAAAAAGTGTGCAGAAATGCGGGGTTCTGTTAAGCTGGGTGTGAATGGGACATAAATGCTCATTGACATGGGGACAGAGGCATGCAAGAGCTGATTGTTTATGTATCCAGAACAGCGAGGAGCTGCATGCAGTTAGCCCGCGTTGGTGCTGCAGACTGTGGACGATTCTGTCAAACTCCGATATGAGTGAGTGTGTTCAGCTGCTTTATCTCTATTGACTAACATATGCTGCCTTCATGCAGCTCCCGATACAGAAACAAATGGCTTGTATACTGTATGGGCATCTGTGCTCATGAGAGATTTTTTCTCCAAAATGAACATGAAAGGGGCTCCTGGATATGATCTTGGTGATGTTTCCACCGATTTATTAAGATGGAATAACAGTCTTGAATGGGGTAATAGTGTTTTCAGTAATAAGTGTTACATTTGCTGTTATGTACCATTTCATTACAGATAAATATAATCATCTTTGTACTGGCTGTGAAAAACTCTTGCGGGCGAAGGCAACGGATGTTTGAGAAAACTGGAGTCCTGTAAGTTTGAATTTATTTTAATTTTTTTTAACAATCTTAACACTTTACCTAAAATGTTATATGGCAAAAAAAACACTGCTTATTGCTAACTGTTTACTGGACTGTTTCTTTCTGCCATTGTAATATAATATGCACATCTCTAACCCAGGATTTTATTCTGACCTTTAGCTCTACACTGAGAACAGCATTCCTATTACTGCTTCTAGTCACTACCACCTGGTTATTGGGGCTTATGGCAGTCAACAGCGATGTTATGACATTTCACTACCTCTTTGCCATCTTCAGCTGTATGCAGGTAAACTATCTTCATTAACATAAAACAACATATCTGTAGCGTGAACTATATTGAGGAAGAAATGTTATTTACACTGTTATTCTAAAAAAAAATAAAAAAAAATTAATCGTATCACTTAATTCAATAGGAGAATTGACCGTGTATGTAGTACATCCTCCTCTCCTACTTCAGAGACATTATAACCTTAGCACCGCATCAGATTTCCCACTTTACTTAGAAGTAGCACCTCTTACTTAAATATTGATGGCATTAATAATGTTGCCACTGGCAGACCCGCATTCAGTATTTATATTTATCTTGCCGTGCCTTAAGTCTTGCCCAGGCCAAGATTTGAAATGTTGGTTCCTATATACTTTGTCTCTATTCTGCTACCTCCTATCACCCTATTTTATTTTCCACAGCTTTATAACACCCCCTCTCATGTCCTTCATAAAAACTTGGACATACATTTTAAAACCATTTTATTTTATTATTCTTATTATGACCTTTTATGTAAACCTGGAAACATTTGCTTTTATGTGAAGTTTGTAAAAACACCTGTAGATGTGGGTAGCCGTATTGGCAGTGTATGCAGCAACTGCTTCATGCTTGGAAGCAGTTACAATGCTTGTTTCTTTCCATTCTTTTCTTCTTAGAAAATGCCTTAGATAGCTTAAAGCGGTGGTTCACCCTTAAAAACAAGTTTCTACCATTAAATCCAGCATACTAGCGTGAGCTACAGTATGCCTTTATTTTTATTTTTTGCGCCGTACTCCGTTTAATCGCGTAGTTAAGTTTCAGACTCCCCGCGGGGAATGGGCGTTCCTATTCAGAGGGGAACATGATTGACGGCCGGCTATAGCGCGTCACGCTTCCCGAAAATAGCCGAAGTAGGACTCGGCTCTTCACGGCGCTATACGGTGCCTGCGCACAGACTAGGAGCTGACTGCGCAGGCGCCGTGAAGAGCCAAGTCCTACTTCGACTATTTTCGGGAAGCGTGACGCGCCATAGCCGGCCGTCAATCATGTTCCCCTCTGCCTAGGAACGCCTACTCCTCGCGGGCAGTCTGAAACTTAACTACGCGATTAAACTGTGTTTTTTTTTATTTTTAGGGTGAACCCCCGCTTTAATAATTACAAATGCTATTTATATCATTGTTTGCGATTATCATTGGCTCCTGAAATAAGCAACGGCTCCTGATGCATGGCCAAATCCCAACATGGACGCAGTTAAAGTGATTGTAAACACCTTTATTTTTTTTAATAACAAACATATTATACTTGCCTTCCCTGTGTAATGGTTTTGCACAGACCAGCCCTGATCCTCCTTCTTGGGTCCCCCGCTGGTGTTCTGGCTCCTCCTGCCGATTGCTATAGGGGCACTCATGCAGGCCTGCTCCTGAGCCAGCTCTGTGTGTACCTAGACATCCCACACCTTCTGATTGGTCAGTTCCATTACGTGGTACTGGTAACACACTAGTAACGTGTGGTAGAACATTTTATACTATGTTATTGCAACACATTTTTTTAAAACCAAGTTATTATGCAGCCCCTTGGACATGTGAGAGGCTGCACTTGAGGGGCCCTTTAGTTACTAAATTGATAACCACTGAGCTGTATTCCTAAAATAGTTTAGGCAGATAAGCTAGACATTTAATTGCTGGTAACATTATTAGTTATATATATTAAACTTGTATTAGTTCATCAGAGATGTACCAATAATGGCAGATCTGTTCTACTAGTAATTGTAATCAGAGTCTTTGAGTAAGGGATGCGATAACCCCAATGACCAATGGCCTGGATTGTGGCTTTTGGCCCGCTGGTAGGTACGCCGGAAAGAGGGCATACCCTGAATAAGAAAAGTACAATGAGAATATATGAAAAGCTGAGGGAATGGGTGGGTGGGCCCAGAAACCCACGGCGACCCAGCCCTGACCGGGAGGGAGTCTTAAGTACCCTCAGACTCCTCCCACAAATACAGGCTGGCCTGCGGCCAGCCTTCTTACTTGTCCCAGTCTGTTTTCATGAGCCGATCTGCTGTGTTCTAATCTGTTGATCCACTAAAATTTACGAGTGCCAAGTCCTTTTTTTTTTAAACTGTGCTGGTTGATTGGCTTATTTTCAATGGCTGTCTCTTCTAAGTTTAGACAAGTGATTTCAATTATTGTGTGTTCAAAAGATTTTTTGCTTTTGAGATCTCTATTATTGTCCCATATTGTAGACAATTTGTCAAAAAGACAAATTGATAGTTGTAAAATGAAATACATAATAGGGATGCGTGTCTGTGTCTCCTCTCCTTAGTCAGGTCACTGTAGTCTCTATACCTACCGATTTTAGTGAGATATTTTAAATAGCTTTTGGCTAAATTGCATCTACAGCATTAAATTACCTATCACTGACTGTTTCTGTCAGCAACAGTAATATATGTTCCTAAACTGTCCCCGACCTCTGCTGATCTTTATACTGATAACTACGTGCTGCACTGGAGAAGTGGGAATATATTTGTTAGGTCTTTAGATAGCCAAGTGTGAGATATGACGTTTACTTGTAGGTTGTAGTATACTGTAGGCTATCACTAATATCCATTAAGAATTCATGCTACTGCAGATATATATTATATTAGTAAAATATGTAATGACTGTATGGAGTCCAGTAGCCAATAACAGATTTCACTCGAATTCTTGTTATCCTAATGTGGTCAGATAATGAAGAAGATGGAATCTTGGTTGCTAGCGGTGTGTACACTGTGCATTGCTTTTACAATTTTTTTTAACCCATGTGTATACACACATATTTGGTGATTGTCATTGTTTTTGTATTTAAGTCTTCAAGTTGAATGAGTGTGTAACTATTGGAAAGTAAATATATGTGACCTCTTATTTGTTGCAGGGGCTTTTCATCTTCTTTTTCCACTGCATCTTTAACAAGGAAGTGAGAAAACAATTAAAGAATACTTTTACTGGAAAGAAAGTCCTAGCAGATGACACAAATACTACACGAGCCACATTACTAACAGTGAGTCCAGTAAGTCCAGTCTGACATTTGTCTGTTCATTTTCTAGTGTCTCTCTGCTGCCCTCCACAGGCGCTCTATGGCATTAAATTGGAACGTTTTTGAAATGAGAATTTGAAAAATCAGTTGTACACATATCTTGTAAATATTTATTGTGTTATATTTGAGCATTCCAGTAATATTGTACGAAAAATGTCATCCGAGAAAGAATCGTACGATAATCGGACCGTTGGTACAGGGCTTCCGCGAGCCGATCATGACAGTTCATATATTTTTTTTATCGGACATGCACGAAAATTTTCCTTGTACGATACCAGATCGTACGATTTTCGTTTTAGTCAGTACAGTTGTCGTCCGAAAATAAAACAAAAACCCATGACATCACTTCCGATTTTTTTTTTTTTCTCTGTCGTATGAGGATTTGGCATAATTTGTGGCATAACGGAGATGAAGAAATTGTTGATAAAAACACAAGCATTTGTGATTTAGTCCATTTTAAAAATGTGAAATGCTTTGTTTTTACAATAGACTACAAAATGGAAATGTTTAAAGGAGAAGTTCACCTTTTAAGAAAAAATAAATGCACATTTTGAAAATTTCCTGCAGAAGCCTGGAAAGCGTTGCACCCATAAGCAGTGGGTCAATGGTGCAATGGTCTGCCTACTTCACACAAGTTCTGCAGCTTTCTGCCCATGCCTTCATAAAGGGCTGTCTGTTGAAAAACAGCAGGGCTTGTGAATGAACTATGAGAGCGCTCATCAGCACCCTCACAGTTTATTCAGCATTCCAAGCCTTCAGCCGCAGTGGTTAATGGTAGCTGTAGTTCATTCACAGAAAACTGTGAATTAATGACGAAGCCGTGTGAGCAGAGCCCTACATGGCCGCGCTGTTCTTAAATTGTGACAGTGGGTGCGGGTTACACCGAGGGGGGGATATGGGTGTAACATGTTCCAAAAGGCAAACTTAGCCTTTAAGTGTGCCCCAGCTTATTTCTTATTTCTATCAAGTAACTTGCTGCTGCAAAATTTAGAGATTGTTCTGAAGAGTTTTAAGGTTTAACCCAGAGTGTGCCACTTTGGAACCAGCAGAGATTCACAGATCTTTCAGTCTGCTGCTGGTCCATTTTTCTCTCTGTTTTAAGTTCTTCCTTTCATACAAGGATGGCATGCCCTATGCCAAAAAAATACATATATATCTATCCAACACTCCATGCTGAATATGCCTCTCCTGTCCCTATACTACACATTTCTGCATTCCATTCTTCCATTCAGAAAATATTTACAACATCAGGAAAAGCTAAAGAATAACAGTATTTTTTTTGGGCTACTTGGCCTGTAAAACCTAGAGGGGCCTGTACAGCAGTTTATATCCCAACAGAGTATAGAATACAAAGTAGAATGTTTTTCCTATGATATGCAATGTGGACTCTTTATTATTACTATCAATATTTTGAAAACAATACGTGATAAAATGCTGTACTAGGTGTGGTTTCATTGATTTCCTTCCAAAACATGACCTTTTCTCTTGTTACATTTTTATTTTTTGGGGATAGGACTTGAGAATACTTAATAGTAAAAAGTGTTTTTTTTTTTTAACAAATATTTTCTTTCTTTTGTTAGTTTCTTCAGAAAAAAAAAATAGTCTGCACATAGCAGTGGATTTCTAGTATTGAGCTTATAGTAGTCATGTGGTATTTGTAATAGGATTACTTGGAATACTTTGCACGTAATGAGTGTGCACATCATAAATGTGCAGTAAGGTACGCTGACATTGTAATCTGAATGAAGGAGCTGTATCTCCATGCTGTAGATTTGCTTCACAGTGTGAAAAAAAACTCCTAACAATACTGCTGGCCTGCTAGCTCTTTCTGTGCAGTGAGTGTAAGATATGCAAGCTGACTTTTGGTTGTTTGCTATTCATTTACTGTGCGTCCGTCTTTAAATCGGTTGGACACAGTGTGCTAACACAAGCTTATTTACAGGGAAGCAATGTTTAAAGGATCCTTGCCCCATGTGTTTTAATGAGCATATATAGAATATTAATGAGAATGTAAGATATTGCTATTAAATACAATAATGTACAATAACTTTTGTGCAGAAAATGTATAATGATGGAGCTAACCAGCTTTTATCCTCAAAAACTGGCTTTTTCTTTTTTTTTTATTCACGTTTGTTATGCTTCACATAAAAAAAAGCCTGTTTTTGAGGACAAAAGTGATGGTATGCTTCATAAGATTTTACTAAACATGGCAGATTATTTAAGTAATTAAGAAAATGTAGAACCTTATTTATGGATGTCCTTATTTTCTCTCTAGCGAACCTTAAACTGCAACAACACATATATGGATGATTCTAACATGTACAGAACGGGTATTGGAGAGTCTACAGTCTCCTTGGAGAGCACCGTCAGGTCAGCCAAGAGCCGTAATAGCTACCTTGCTTTTATCCTCAGGTAATGCGGTGGTGGGTGCATGGCGCTTGGCTATCTTTGTTTCAAGGAATAGACCAAAAATCGTTGTATGAGAATACACCTTGCAATATTCCCAAAGTACTGAATGTCAGTACAAAAACATCATTTTGTTTTCTGCTGCCATTAGAAGTTCTCATACTACAGAGAGCCCAGTGTGTTCAGGTAAAATTGCAGATATTGCTATCAAATCTTTCAGCATTTAACAAAAGGATAAATTCTGTTTTCTGCATGGCTAGCTTTCCCACCGCCTGGCACTACAGCAAAGTAAATCTAACACAAGCTCATCCTTCTTTCTGCCCTAATGTACATAGATGTAGACTTATGAACACTCGGAAAAGAAAAACAGGGCTTACTGCCCTTAGTTGCAGGTTAAATACTGTATCCTGTTTAGTTGCAATCAGCAATAAACCAGCTGAAGCTGTGATTTGGCAATGTATTTATACTTTTCTTGGAATTGTTCTCATACACATTAGGGTTGAAATGGCACTTGGCTGTCAGGATATGATGAAGATAAATGATGTTTGTAGACCCCCTTTATAAATATGCCATACATATATACATACATACATCAGTCAGTTTTTTTTTAGTTTTTTTTCAACCAGTGGACTGAACCAAAAAACTGAGCAGATTCTTGCATCCAGACATTCGATGTGCATGAGGGAAATCCTCCCCACTGAGTTTTAGATTTGACAGCGAGGAGACCCCCCCCCCCTTAGAATACACTAATCAGTGCTGCAGGCCATTGGCTGGTATGCTGATTGGACAGGAAAAATCCAACAGAGCAGTTGTACAGAAGTCGATTGGTAGACCAACTTCTGTACAACCACAGTGCCCATATATGAATCAAAATGTGGCCAGTCCCTGCTGAACGATCTAAACTTCAATCCATATACAGGGAGTGCAGAATTATTAGGCAAGTTGTGTTTTTGAGGATTAATTTTATTATTGAACAACAACCATGTTCTCATTGAACCCAAAAAACTCATTAATATCAAAGCTGAATATTTTTGGAAGTAGTTTTTAGTTTGTTTTTAGTTTTAGCTATTTTAGGGGGATATCTGTGTGTGCAGGTGACTATTACTGTGCATAATTATTAGGCAACTTAACAAAAAAAATATATATACCCATTTCAATTATTTATTTTTACCAGTGAAACCAATATAACATCTCAACATTCACAAATATACATTTCTGACATTCAAAAACAAAACAAAAACAAATCAGTGACCAATATAGCCACCTTTCTTTGCAAGGACACTCAAAAGCCTGCCATCCATGGATTCTGTCAGTGTTTTGATCTGTTCACCATCAACATTGCGTGCAGCAGCAACCACAGCCTCCCAGACACTGTTCAGAGAGGTGTACTGTTTTCCCTCCTTGTAAATCTCACATTTGATGATGGACCACAGGTTCTCAATGGGGTTCAGATCAGGTGAACAAGGAGGCCATGTCATTAGTTTTTCTTCTTTTATACCCTTTCTTGCCAGCCACGCTGTGGAGTACTTGGACGCGTGTGATGGAGCATTGTCCTGCATGAAAATCATGTTTTTCTTGAAGGATGCAGACTTCTTCCTGTACCACTGCTTGAAGAAGGTGTCTTCCATAATCTGGCAGTAGGACTGGGAGTTGAGCTTGACTCCATCCTCAACCCGAAAAGGCCCCACAAGCTCATCTTTGATGATACCAGCCCAAACCAGTACTCCACCTCCACCTTGCTGGCGTCTGAGTCGGACTGGAGCTCCCTGCCCTTTACCAATCCAGCCACGGGCCCATCCATCTGGCCCATCAAGACTCACTCTCATTTCATCAGTCCATAAAACCTTAGAAAAATCAGTCTTGAGATATTTCTTGGCCCAGTCTTGACGTTTCAGCTTGTGTGTCTTGTTCAGTAGTGATCGTCTTTCAGCCTTTCTTACCTTGGCCATGTCTCTGAGTATTGCACACCTTGTGCTTTTGGGCACTCCAGTGATGTTGCAGCTCTGAAATATGGCCAAACTGGTGGCAAGTGGCATCTTGGCAGCTGCACGCTTGACTTTTCTCAGTTCATGGGCAGTTATTTTGCGCCTTGGTTTTTCCACACGCTTCTTGCGACCCTGTTGACTATTTTGAATGAAACGCTTGATTGTTTGATGATCACGCTTCAGAAGCTTTGCAATTTTAAGAGTGCTGCATCCCTCTGCAAGATATCTCACTATTTTTGACTTTTCTGAGCCTGTCAAGTCCTTCTCTTGACCCATTTTGCCAAAGGAAAGGAAGTTGCCTAATAATTCTGCACACCTGATATAGGGTGTTGATGTCATTAGACCACACACCTTCTCATTACAGAGATGTACATCACCTAATATGCTTAATTGGTAGTAGGCTTTCGAGCCTATACAGCTTGGAGTAAGACAACATGCATAAAGAGGATGATGTGGTCCAAATACTCATTTGCCTAATAATTCTGCACTCCCTGTATAGGCAGCTTAAAGCGGAGGTTCGGACGATTTTTTTATTTTTTTTAAAAAAGTCAGCAGCTACAAATACAGCAGCTGCTGACTTTTAAAAAAAGGACACTTGCCTGTCCAGCGTGCCCGCGATGTCGGCAGCCGAGGCTGAGCAATCGCACAGGCCTCGGCTGCTTCCGCCACCATCCTCGGTGAGGGAATCAGGAAGTACAGACCTAGCAGAACATTAATTTCTGGGTAGACATTTCTTACAAGGTTAAAAGATTTCCCTGTAAGGTTGTTAGTGTTGCTTCACAGTAGATCCCCTATTAAACTGTTACAGTTCCCATTCAGTTATGGGAAATATTTCATAATCCCGCCAAACTTGTGAAGACAAAGCAGAAATCTTACTTAAACACTATTTCCTTTGATGTTTGTTATTATTGGGATGTTTTTGTTCTGTTACTGTATTCCGTGTAATCCATATATGTATCTGGGTAGAGTTTTGAGTAAAATAATGTTTGTTTTTTTTTGTCTGATATATTAACCTATAAAATCATATGCAGAGTACACTGTGGGTGTAAAGAATGGAGAGCTGAGGAAAAGTGTTTTTATTTGAACTTCGTAGCATAGTTTTGTTGAAGCTTGTCATGCCCTGGAGCTGTTTTTGCACCTTAATAGAACAGTATTGTCTTAGCATCTCTTCCAGATATCTCACAAACACATGGATCAAAATTAAAAAATCTGATTAAAAGAGAGCCTCTTTTTTCCACTAAACATCTATATAAAATATCCTAATACTACATCTTGCTTTCTTTGCTGCTTGCTTGTGTTCAGCAATTCAGTGCATGGCCTGATGTCACTTCCATCTGTTATAATAATTGATGGCTATTTCTTGTGGTTTAAGAATGCATTTTATTTAGTACTATTTCTTGATTATTTCCTGATACAGGGATGAAGCTGCTCAAAAGCTCAGTATGTCTTCAGGACAGACCCGCGCTGGTGTTGCAGAGGTGGATAATGCACATTTCCACAGAAACCGAACGCGCTCTCATGGTAAGGCTCATAGCCTAGTCCACATTCGATTTCAGAAATGGATATGCCTGGTTTGCTTGATACTTACTATACAAATATCTTTATGTACAGGACATGACTCTGACTCTGATAGCGAGTTATCTCTTGATGAACATAGCAGCTCTTATGCTTCTTCACGCTCTTCGGATAGTGAAGATGAAGAAATTGGAACAGAGCAGCAGTGGAAACCAACCAGCCCTAAAAACAATGAACGTGGGCCTGTGCATAGTACGCCTAAAGGTAAATCGTTTAAATCTTATCACCATCTTCTCAGTTATTTAAAGGCTATCGGCACTATAGAGAAGTGTACCTCAACTTTCTACTCATTCCCAGTCTGAGCAAATCTGAAACCTATTATCTGAAAATATTTCCCAAGAGATGCAGCCTGCCTGACACAGCAAGACTTGCTTCAACATCTTCCTAGTCCTTTCATTGCATTTATGGCCAAATTCTTTGGACCCCAGTGGTTTCCCCATCAACAGTCTGAGTTGATGGACCTTCTTTTGAAGTCTGTTGTGTCAGGCATTATTTGCAACTAAGGATGAGCTCCGGCATGTTCGCACAGTCCATGTGCAGAGCCCGCCAGGAAGTGGGCACCGTGCTGCACTAATCACAGGCAGGGAGACATTGTCCCGATGCTCGGCTGCAGAGTTCGGGAAATGTCTCCCTGCTTTTGATTAGCGCAGCGCGGTGCCAACTTCCTGGCAGGCTCTGCACATGGACTGTGCGAACACGCCGGAGCTCATCCCTACTTGCAACAGTGCAGCTATGGAGGAAAGAGTAGGAGTGGTGCAAGGCAGACTGCAAAGAGAGCATCTCCAGAAAACATGAATTTATGAGGTATAATCTTTTAAATTTGCTGATACTATGGAAGAGGAGATGTAGATGGAGCACTAAAGTTCCAGAATTTTAAAAGAAACTCTGTACTAGAATAGTAATTTATTTTGATAAATGACTAGAAATCTGGGGGGGGTGGATTAAGGCAGTGAGTAAATAAAAACAAATGTAACGATCCTAAGAAATAACTTATGCTACCTTGGAGGACAGGGTTCTTTACACTTTCATTTTAAAAGTGGAAACTCCCTCAAGTACACGTATAATGCATGTCATAGATGTGCAGTTACTGAATAATGCACATATATACACTCAATTTTTTTGCTCTTGCAGCACTACCATCTACTAAAATAGACCGACCATCTGCTCTGCAAATTCTTGCACAGTTTTAATACCAACGAGATCATTAAAAATTGCAACTATATATATATTTTTTTCCCCCTGCAGTGGATTCAATACCAAATCACGTTAAACCTTATTGGCCTAATGAATGCATGACAGCCAGTGACAGTGAGGATCAAGCGGGCAAAAGTACACTGAAAGTAGAGACCAAAGTGAATGTGGAGCTTCATAATGAAATCAAGGCTAATCACTGTGGCGAGATGCCTCATGACAAGGAGAATGAAGCACAGACCAAGGATGGCAAGGTCGTCAACAATCACAACGGTCAACAGCCAGAACTAAGAAGAGGTAAGCTATGGCAATATTTGGCAGCACTTCATCTATCCATTTTCAGAATCATGTTGTTGGTTTTGAACATGGAATCCCAAGTCCCCAATCTCTAAAATGGCCAAAGAACACTGAGCTTAAGATTATGTTTTATATAATGATTCCCTAAAGGGCATATTTATGAAGAACGTAATTTGACACTCGCCAATTATTGTCAATAGCAGAAGGAATAAAAGCATGCTTGTACATTGTTACCTTATATAACAAGGCAGGGGTCTTCAAACTTTTTAAACAAAGGGCCAGTGGGAGTAGAAAATTCTTCTGGCTTGGTGGTCAGTGGGAGTAAAAAAACGTACATAGCACTTGTGGTCAGTAGGAAGAGGAATAGGGCCCCATCGTTGGTATCAGTGAAAGGAATAGTGAACCATTAGTTTCCATGAAAGGAATATTGCCCCAGTGTTGGTATCAGTGAAAGAAATAGTGCCCCATCGTTGGTATCAGTGAAAGAAATAGTGACCCATAGTTGGTATCAGTGAAATAAATAGTGACCCATCGTGGTATAGGTGAAATAAATGGTGACCCATCGTGGGTATCAGTGAAAAAAATAGTGCCCCTTCGTTGGTATCAGTGAAAGAAATGGTGCCCCATCGTTGGTATCAGTGAAAGAAATAGTGCCCCATCGTTGGTATCAGTGAAAGAAATAGTGACCCATCGTTGGTATCAGTGAAATAAATAGTGACCCATCGTGGTATCGGTGAAAGAAATGGTGACCCATCGTTGGTATCAGTGAAAGAAATAGTGCCCCTTCTTTGGTATCAGTGAAAGAAATAGACCCATCGTTGGTATCAGTTAAATAAATAGTGCCCCATCGTTGGTATCGGTGAAAGAAATAGTGCCCCATCGTTGGTATCAGTGAAAGAAATAGTGACCCATCGTTGGTATCAGTGAAATAAATAGTGACCCATCGTGGTATCGGTGAAAGAAATGGTGACCCATCGTTGGTATCAGTGAAAGAAATAGTGCCCCTTCTTTGGTATCAGTGAAAGAAATAGACCCATCGTTGGTATCGGTGAAAGAAATAGTGCCCCATCGTTGGTATCGGTGAAAGAAATAGTGCCCCATCGTTGGTATCAGTGAAAGAAATAGTGACCCATCGTTGGTATCAGTGAAAGAAATAGTGACCCGTCGTGGTATCGGTGAAAGAAATGGTGCCCCATTGTTGGTATCGGTGAAGGGAATAGTGCCCCCTTGTTGCAGTCAGTGAAGGGAATAATGACCCATTGTTGGTATCAGCAAAGGAAATAGTGTCCCATCGTTGGTATCGGTAAAATAAATAATGCTATCTTTTTGGTATTCATGGGAGGAATCGTGCCCCATCATTGTCAGTGGGAGACCATCTTTGATGTCAGTGGGAGGAATAGTGCTCCAACATTTATATCAGTGGATGAAAGTATGACCCATCATTGGTGCCAGTGGAAGGAATAGGGCCCCACCATTGTCAATGAGAGGAGTTATGCTCCACTGTTGGTGTCAGTGGAAAGAATGGTGCCTCGTTGTTGGTGTCAGTAGGAGAAAACAATGCCTTGAATCAATGCGCAGAATAGTGCTCCAATGGCCACATAACGGCATGCAAAGGGCTGCAGTTTGAAGGCCACTGAAATGGTTAACTGCAGTAATGTTCAGGATGATCTTCATTTTAGAGGAATTGATGACATACACTGAGCTGTGATGACACAAGAAAATGGATTGCATTTCTGTATGAAAATGTGCTTATACGTTTGTACATACCAAACTGGCATTTGTACATACCAAAGAGTTAAGACTTGTCCATCGGAATCGGCTGAGACCTTCTTGAACATTAATAAAAACTTAACAATACAACTATAATGCTCAGACAATGATGAATGTGTTCCCTTTATAGGTGTCCCGCCCATTATATTTACTTAGTGAGTCAAGTTTACTGAACAGAACAAAGGCTATACGTGACTTGTTCACACTTTGTCACCCATGTTCCATTGTACGGCGTGTTTCTGGTGATGATGTGCAATCATATATTATGTGCAAATCTTGTCCATGTCATGCTGTAAATTTAGTCGTCTAATTCTAAAGATACCTGTGATGGAAATGGTGCTGAGTATGTTAATCCCTTTCAACATATACAATATTACATGATTGATAACACTTGTTACTCTAACCCTTTTACTCAAGTTTGTATAGTTGTGCTCTGTTCAGTTATTATAGCAAAAGGGTCGGCAATCAGAACAAGAAAAGAGTGGTTATAAAATCGCAACACTAAAATAAAAAATATATATATATTTATATAGATATATATATATATATATATATATATATATATATATATATATATATATATATATATATATATATATTATTGTATTTCTGTCTTGTAGAATGCATGTATTCTTTCCCATAGTCCTGTACACAACTGGTCTGGCTTTATAGATTAGGTATAATACAGTTACAGAAATAAGTATTTTATTTTTTATATATATATATATAGATTTCTGTAACTGTATTATACCTAATCTATAAAACCAGGCCAGTTGTGTACAGGACTATGGGAAAGAATACATGCATTCTACAAGACAGAAATACAAGAAAGCTATCGGGATATACAGATATCATCTTCCACTGTTGAATGCATTCTTCTGTGTAGATCTTTCTCCAACTTTTCAACACAAAGGAATTCTTGGAATAACGTTCCAGTCTCAGGGAACCTCTGCTACAAATGACTTTATCTACAAATGACTATATCTACAACTCGTGGTACATTAGTGATGGTCATTGGGAAGCATTAGGGCTCTTTCACACGTCCGTTCCGTTCGTCCGTTTTTTGGACGTCCGTTAACGGACCGCAATGCTTTCCTATGGGTTAGCGGATGAGCATTCGCTAACGTCCGTTAACATCCGTCTCCGTTAAGCTCCGTTTTTTTGAACGGAAGAAAACCCTATTTTTCTTCCGTCAAAAAAACGGAACGGACGGAAAACGGACGTTAGCGGACGATCCGTTTACCATCCGATCCGCTAACATTAGTTTTTCATCAAAATATGTGAAAAGCCCCAAAAGAAAAACGGATGGAAAAACGGACGAAAAACGGATCGGAAACGGATGTAAACGGACGAAAAACGGATGAAAAAACGGATCAACTGATGAAAAAAAAACTGAGCGGACGTGTGAAAGAGCCCTTACTCCCTTACAGATAGCTAAAAAGATCAATGGAGTCAGTGGGAACTTATCTGAGGTGCATACATTTCTCCTTGCTCAAGGAATCCCTAGCAACCTCTGGAGGAACGCTAGGCTTCCATGGAACCTTGTAGATAATGGTACTATTGCAAGTATTGTGTATTGGTAGGGTATGATACCATTTTTATGGGATGCTTAAAGATTAAATATTCTTTTTAACAGGTATTTTGAAAAAAAAAGTCACATACCCTCCTCCTTTGACGGACAAAAATCTTAAAAACCGTCTACGAGATAAATTGGACTATAATCAAAGTACTATTTCATCAAGGACTTCCTCACTATGTTCAAATGATGGCATCCGTCCAGTTACAGACACAGCAATAACCATAAAAAATGCACGAAGGGATCATTCTCGAGAACAAGTCAATGGCATGGCGATGAGTGTACAAGCTGGACCTACAAATGGAGAGGCTTCAGACTCTGAGTAAGTATGTTAAAGAAATATTTGCATTAGAGATAAATGAACATATAATGCGATATGTTCATAGAGCCATGCATTTCATACAGGATCAGTGCCAATTCCAATATGCAAGTTTATTGTCAGTGTGGTTAAGCCATATAGAATTTCAGCTCCTAAATGGCACTGAGGTGGCTTTTCTTTAAGGAGACTCTGTCACTTTAAGAAAGAAAGAGAGAGAAAAAAATAATAATGTTCATACACATACTTGTAGCAGCTTCCAGTAACCCCTGCTTCCCCTGAATGCCAGGCTATTGTGACAGGGACAGCTCTGACACTTCTGGGTCATGTCAAACCTTGCTGCTTACATTTCCTCCAGTCCCACCTCCCCCTACATAGATTTTCAATGGTCCATCACTATGATGTGCTGCATCGGTGGCCCATTGGCCAATTGAAATAAGCAGAAGGCAAATTCAGAAGCTTCATCATTATCAGTACGTTTTTAGAAACATTGCCTGTCCTATCAGTTGGCATTTGACTGTAACCGAAGGCTATTGGTGCTGCTTCTGGTACCTGCACTTAATGCCTCTCAGAAGCTTTAAAGCAGGGATCTCAAACTGGTGGCCCTCCAGCTGTTAGGAAACATGCCTCTGCCTGAGGGAGTCATGCTTGTAACTTTCAAGCCTTGCAATGCCTCATGGGACTTGTAGTTTTGCAACAGCTGGAGGGCCGCGAGTTTGAGACCCCTGCTTTAAGTGAATGACAAAGTTTAACCACTTTAGCCCCGGGCCTGTTTTTCAGAGTCGGTGTTTACGAGACAAAACCATTTTTTTTTGCTAGAAAATTACTTAAAACCCCCAAACATTATATATTTTTTTTTTTCTAACACCCTAGAGAATAAAATGGAAGTCATTGCAATACTTTTTGTCACACCGTATTTGCGCAGCGGTCTTACAAGCGCACTTTTTTTTGAAAAAAATCACTTTTTTAAATGAAAAAATAAGACAACAATAAATTTGGCCCAATTTTTTTATATATTGTGAAAGATAATGTTACGCCGAGTAAAATGATACCCAACATGTCACGCTTAAAAATTTCGCCCGCTCGTGGCATGGCGTCAAACTTTTACCCTTAAAAATCTTGATAGGCGACGTTTAAAAAATTCTACAGGTTGCATTTTTTGAGTTACAGAGTAGGCCTAGGGCTAAAATTAATGCTCTCGCTCTAACGATCGCGGCGATACCTCACTTGTGTGGTTTGAATACCGTTTTCATATGTCGGCGCTACTCGCGTATACGTTCGCTTCTACGCGCGAGCTCGTCGGGACGGGGCGCTTTAAAACATTTTTTTTTTTGCTTTTCGCATTTATTTTTATTTATTTTACAATTTTTAACACTGAAAAAAAAAAAAAAAAAAAAATTATCACTTTTATTCCTATTACAAGGAATGTAAACATCCCTTGTAATAGAAAAAAGCATGACAGGTCCTCTTAAATGAGATCTGGGGTCAAAAAGACCTCAGATCTCATATTTAGGCTTAAATGCAAAAAAAAAAAAAAAAATTTGGAAATGTCATTTTTTCAAATGACAAAAAAAAAAATGTTTCTTTAAGACGCTGGGCGGGACTGACGTTTTGACGTCACTTCCGCCCAGCGGAGCTATGGGGACGGGCGAAGGAGATTTTTCCTTCAGTCTCGTCCCCGCTCACCATCCGGATGGTCGCGATCTCCTCCGCCGCTACCGACGGCTCCGGTAAGCGGCGGAGGGCGCGGAACAGCGGCGGGGGGGGGGGGGGGGCCCTCTCCCGCCACCGATAACGGCGATCTCGCGGCGGATTCGCCGCGGAGACCGCCATTATCGTTAACACGGCCGCCCACAGAAGAGATGAATATCTCGATTGTGGCAGCAGCTGCTACCGTTACCGAGATATTCATCTCTAAAGTGATGACGTATAACGACGGTGGGCGGTCGGCAAGTAGTTAAG
>NC_053491.1:143735862-143815862 GCF_905171775.1 Rana temporaria | reverse complement strand
GTGTTTATCTATCTATCTATCTGTCTGTTTGTCTGTCTGTCAGTCTATCTGTATGTTTATCTATCTATCTGTCTGTCTGTTTATCTATGTATCTATCTATCTATCTGTCTGTCTGTCCGTCCATCTATCTGTATGTTTATCTATCTGTCTGTCCATCTATCTGTATGTTTATCTATCTATCTGTCTGTCCGTCTATCTGTATGTTTATCTATCTGTCTGTCTGTTTATCTATGTATCTATCTATCTGTCTGTCTGTCCATCTATCTGTATGTCTATCTATCTATCTGTCTGTCTGTCTATCTATCTATCTATCTATCTGTCTATCTATCTATCTGTCTATCTATCTATATGTCTATCTATATGTCTGTCTATCTATCTATCTATCTATCTATCTATCTATCTATCTATCTATCTATCTATCTATCTCTCATTCTTCCCCTTAGACCCAATGTCTGTATATCTATCTATCTATCTATCTATGTATCTGTATATCTATCTATGTATCTGCATATCTATCTATCTATCTATCTATCTATCTATCTATCTATCTATCTATCTATCTATCTCTCATTCTTCCCCTTAGATCCAATGTCTGTCTATCTATCTATCTATCTATCTATCTATCTATCTATCTATCTATCTATCTATCTATCTATCTATATGTTTATCTATCTGTCTATCTATCTGTCTGTCTGTCTATGTATCTGTATATCTATCTATGTATCTGCATATCTATCTATCTATCTATCTATCTATCTATCTATCTATCTGCCCCCCCCCCCCCTCCTACCCAATGTTTATCTATTTCTCCATCTGTCTATTTATCTGTCTGCATATTTATCCATCTGTCTCTATTTCCACACAATGCCTGTCTGTCTTTCTATTGGTCTGTCTGTATATATATCTGTAGGACCTATTGTGGGCGAGTGACCGGGGGGGGGGGGTTGGTTGGGGCTTTGTTTGCGCCCCCCCAAAATAATGGAGCACCAGCCACCACTGACCGGGACTAATCCTGGACTACAACTCCCAACATAAAGATGTTGCCAAGGTGATTAAGCAGCATTGGCACATCTTAAACAACAAAGACCTGCAGAAAATCCTTCCAGACCAACCGCGGATTATTTATAAGAGAGCACCGACTCTAAGAGATCTAATCGTAAAATCAGTAGTTGAACCTCCTCCAAAAACGAGCTATACATTCTTTTTGGGAAAGGGTTTCTTTCCCTGCAAGGGATGTTATGCATGTCGGAAGTCACATAGATTTCAGAAGAAAAAGATTTTTTATTTAATAATAGATGATGAGGGAATCTTGGTAATACATGTCCATAGTGTTTAATGCTTACATAGATATGTGCCTTTGCCCCGGGACTGAGGCTTCTTGCGTGTCCCTAAAACAATGGTGCCTCACGCTGTCTATTTGATGTGCGTTCCACCGTTTAGTCACTGAAGTTCATGTATATGTTGTATTCACTATTGGATGTTTAATATTTGGTTGATTATATATTTGACACATTGCACTTTAATATAGTATCTAATATTCACCAGATATTTATTTAACAGTCACAGTAGTATTTGGACTGAACTAGGTCTAATGTGCGCCTCCTCACATTAAATACAATTTCCCTAAAAGTAGAATACATCTACCTTAACCACTTCCCGACCCCCGCATGTACATATACGTCCACAATATGGCACGTACAGGCACATGGGCGTACAGGTACGTCCCCGCCTTACCTGGGTTCGGGGGTCCGATCGGGACCCCCTCCGGTACATGCGAGGGCCGGGAACGGTGTACGGGAGGTCCGGGAGGAGGGGGCGGCTATTGGTTTCCAGCCGTCCCCTCTCGATCTCCCTCGGCGAATCAGATTCCACCTGAGCCCTCCCTGCCTGTGTAACTGTAAACACAGGCAGGGAGGAAGTGACGTTTTCTCCCCTCTGGCGGTCTTTTCGTTTGGTTCCAGAGGAGAGAAGACGTCAGTACTGTGAGTTGCACCAACAGCACACTGACACAGCACACATAGGCACATAACCCCCCCCGATCACCCCCCCAGCACCCCCAGATCACCCCCTGTCACAGTGTCACTGATTGCAGTGATCATTTATTTTCTGATCACTGCTTTTAGTGTCAGTGTGACAGAAAAAAGTGTCAGGGCAGTTAGGTTTAGGCCCCTTTAGGTCCAGGGTAGCCCCCTACCCCCCCCCCCCAATAAAGGTTTAACCCCTGATTGCCCCTAAAGTTAACCCTTTCACCCCTATTGCCAGTGTCACTAAGCGATCGGTTTCTGATCGCTGTATTAGTGTCACTGTTGCCGCTAGGCAGTTAGTTTTTTTTGAGGTTCGCCGCCAGGTTTATATAGCGTTAGGTACCCCCATAAATAAAGGTTTTAACCCCTGATTGCCCCTAGAGTTAACCCTTTCACCCCTATTGCCAGTGTCACTAAGCGATCGGTTTCTGATCGCTGTATTAGTGTCACTGTTGCCGCTAGGCAGTTAGTTTTTTTTGAGGTTCGCCGCCAGGTTTATATAGCGTTAGGTACCCCCATAAATAAAGGTTTTAACCCCTGATTGCCCCTAGAGTTAACCCTTTCACCCCTATTGCCAGTGTCACTAAGCGATCGGTTTCTGATCGCTGTATTAGTGTCACTGTTGCCGCTAGGCAGTTAGTTTTTTTTGAGGTTCGCCGCCAGGTTTATATAGCATTAGGTACCCCCATAAATAAAGGTTTTAACCCCTGATTGCCCCTAGAGTTAACCCTTTCACCACTGATCACTGTATAAGTGTCACTGGTGACGTGGTTAGCCAGTTAGTTATTTAGTTATTTTAGGTTCGCCTCCAGGTTTTTAGAAAGCGTTAGGTACCCCCATATATTACCGAATAAAGGTTTTAACCCCCTGATTGCCCCCTAGTTAACCCTTTCACCAGTGATCACCGTATAAGTGTTACGGTTGACGCTGGTTGGTTAGTTTGCTGTTTATAGCATCAGAGCACCCGCCGTATATAACCCAATAGGTTTAACCCCCTGATCACCCGGCGGGTGATATAAATTTAATTTTAGCGCCAGTCAGGGTCTGCGTCGCCCCAGGCAGCGTTAGGTTAGAGCCAGTACCGCTTACACCCACTCGCTAAGCATACACCCCCCTTAGTGGTATAGGATCTGAACGGATCGATACCTGATCAGATCTATACTAGCGTACCCAGCAGTTTAGGGTACCCAAAAACGCATTGTTAGCGGAATCAGCCCAGATACCCGCTAGCACCTGCGTTTTCCCCCTCTGCCCAGCCCAACCCACCCAAGTGCAGTATCGATCGATCACTGTCACTTACAAAACACAAGACACATAACTGCAGCGTTCGCAGAGACAGGCCTGATCCCTGCGATCGCTTACAGTTTTTTTTTAAGCGTTTTCTACATTTGCTTTTCTATAGTCAGGTGCTTTTTTTACCTGTGAATCCTTACCATTGTACCACTAAATTTAGAGTCCAAAATGGCAAACCGAAGGTACAATGATAAGCAGGCCTTGGAGTTCATGTGCATGTCAGATAGTGAAGAGGAGGAGGTCACGCATCCGACAGATTCTGGCTCAGAATATGAACCCATTTACGACAGCGGCTCCATGTCAGATAGCTCGCACGACGAAGTTGAGGTCCCTGCTAAGGCCAGGCGTACCCGATCCCATTCTGATGTTGTTGAGCAGCAAGAACCGCAGGACCCTCGTATGGAGCAGAGATCCAGTACTAGCGCCGCTATTCCTTCTGGTGAATTGGCAAGCACCAGCGGCCTAGTACACCCTGGTCGTTTATCCAGCACTGCAGTAACACTTGGTGACGTGGCGAGTCCCATAAGTGCAGTTGAAGCTGGCGATGTGGCAAGCACAAGTAGTGTCCCGCTGCCACCAAGAAGAAGACAGAGACAGGCCCGTCGTGCCCATAGTGCCCTTCCTGTAGAATTTGCCTATCCTGATTGGGTCCCCACCACTTCTACAGCACCTGTACTTCCCCCATTCACTGGCCAACCCGGTATTCAGGTGGATACAGCGAACTTTACGTCACTTGATTTTTATTCGCTGTATTTCACGGAAGATCTCTATAGATCTATTGTGGACCAGACTAATTTATATGCTGGTACTTACATCGCCGCTAACCCCCAGTCTCGCCTTGCCAAACAATGGAAACCTCTCGAGGTTTCCGAATGTAAGACCTTTCTGGGCCTTACCCTCAACATGGGCATACACAAATTTCCGTCATTGCGGATGTATTGGTCCACACATCCCATTGACCATATGTACATTTTCTCTGCTCACATGGCCAGGAAACGATACGAGGCGATCCTGCGGTTCCTGCATTTCAGTGACAATGCACTTTGTCGTCCACGTGGAGACCCTGAATTTGACCGGCTCTACAAAATTCGGCCCCTCGTAAACCATTTCAACGAACGTTTTGCAGCCTTGTTTAATCCCCAGCAGGTTGTATGCGTTGATGAGTCCCTGATTAAATTTGCTGGCCGCTTGTCTTTCAAACAGTACCTTCCCAGCAAGCGTTCCAGATACGGGGTCAAGCTCTATAAGCTCTGTGACAGGGCCACAGGCTACACATGGAGCTTTAGGGTTTACGAGGGAAAAGATAGTCAGGTAGAGCCGGAAGGATGCCCAGATTACATGGGGAGCGCTGGCAAGATTGTTTGGGACTTGGTGTCACCCTTATTCGGAAAGGGGTACCATTTGTATGTGGACAATTTTTACAGCAGCGTGCCACTTTTTAGCCACTTATTTGATCAACAGATTGGAGCATGTGGCACCGTGCGACCTAATCGCCGGGGCTTCCCCCAGCGGCTTGTAGATGCCCGTGTTAGGCCGGGGGCGAGAGCCTGCTGCAGATGTAAAAATTTGCTCGCTGTGAAGTGGCGGGACAATAGGAATGTTTTCGTTCTTACCACCCTTCACGCAGACACGACAGTCCAAATTCGTACGGCGACTGGTGTTGTGGAGAAACCCCTCTGTGTCCACGAATATAACCAAAACATGGGAGGGGTGGACCTCAACGACCAGTTAATGGCGCCGTATCATATTGCCCGTAAGACGAGACGCTGGTACAAAAAAGTGTCTCTACATTTATTTCAATTGGCTCTACTGAATGCTCATGTCGTATACAGAGCTTCAGGACGGAATGAATCCTTCCTTCAATTCCAGAGGGATATCATCACAGAACTCCTGTATCCAGGCGGTATTGTACCTCACCATCTCCTACCAAATGCAGTAAGCCGACTGCATGAGAGGCATTTTTCTTATGTCCTCCAGAGTACCCCTACCCAACGAGCCCCCCAAAGAAAATGTCGTGTCTGTACCAAGCGCGGATTTAGGCGTGACACCCGTTATTTTTGTCCCAAATGTCCTGGCAATCCTGGTCTTTGTATTGGTGAATGTTTTGAACGCTTCCACACACACGTTAATTATTAGTGTAGGGTGAAACATTTCACAGGCTAGGCACACTCACACAGGGTCTCCCAAGATGCCATCGCATTTTGAGAGACCCAAACCTGGAACCGAAAAGTTGAAGTTACAGTTCACAGTTACAAAAAAAAGTGTAAAAAAAAAAAAAAAAAAAGTAAAAAATAAAAACACACAAAAAAATATAAAATAAAAAAACCAAAAATAGTTGTCGTTTTATTGTTCTCTCCCTCTCTATTCTCTCTCTATTGTTCTGCTCTTTTTTACTGTATTCTATTCTGCAAAGTTTTATTGTTGTTATGTTTTTTCATGCTTGCTTTTCAGGTATGTAATTTATTTTACTGTTTTCAGGTACGCCATTCAGCTGTTGCGCGGACTTATTTATCTTGACAGCAACAGCGTTTGCTCCCACGATATATAAAGCCGCGACTCCAGTGCTGTAGGAGGTGATTTCACCACCACAGTTAAAAAAAAGAGCATATATGCCGAAGCATGCGGCAGCAGGGGCGGAGGAGCGATTTTGCATGCATACATACGGTTGACATTCCTACGGAGGCTTTCCCGTGGAAAAGTCTGACCATGTGTACACGGCATAGAAAAGTCCGACCGTGTGTACGCGGCATAGAAAAGTCCGACCGTACGCGGCATAACTTTTTTGCGGGAGGATGCCCCCATGCTTTGGCATATATATATTTTAGGCACAGGTTGCGTTAAAAAATGTTTTATTTTTTACTATGTTTTTTTATAGGTATTTGCTTTGCAGGTATGGTATGATCTTACTGTTATACTGGAATGTTACTTTGTTTTAATGTTAACCATCATTTGCTTAGCAGGTACGCCATTCAGTTGCAGTGCGGATTTATTTAGCGTGACAGCAACAGCGTTTGCTCCCACGATATATAAAGCCGCGACTCCAATGCTGTAGGAGGTGATTTCACCACTACAGTTCAAAAAAGAGCATATATGCCGGAGCATGGGGGCATTAGGGGCGGAGGAGCGATTTTGCTCCTAATGCCGCGTACATACGGTTGACATTCCTACGGAGGCTTTCCTGTGGAAAAGTCTGACCATGTGTACACGGCATAGAAAAGTCCGACCGTGTGTACGCGGCATAGAAAAGTCCGACCGTACGCGGCATAACTTTTTTGCGGGAGGATGCCCCCATGCTTCGGCATATATAAATGGTGCATGTATGCCCATCATTAGAAGTGGGTGGATGAAGGGAGGTATTCTAATGGTGGGCATACCCACCGATCAATCTTTTTTTTGTTCAGCCAACAGGCTGCATGAAAAAAAAAAAGATTACAATACATGTCCAACAAGAACCATCAACGTACTGGTATGTTGCAGGACTTTGAATGGTTATACCAGAATGATGCCTGCGGGTTTAGGCATCATCTTGGTATCATTCTTTTCAGCCAGCGGTCGGCTTTCATGTAAAAGCAGTCCTAGCGGCTAATTAGCCTCTAGACTGCTTTTACATTCAGTGGGAGGGAATGTCCCCCCCCCCCCAGATATAAACGGCGCCATTGAGAATATGGGAAAGCATTTTATCACACCGATCTTGGTGTGGTCAGATGCTTTGAGGGCAGAGGAAAGATCTAGGGTCTAATAGACCCCATTTAAAAAAAAAAAAGAGTACCTGTCACTAACTATTGCTATCATAAGGGATATTTACATTCCCTGAGATAACAATAAAAATGGTAAAAAAATAAATAAATGGAAGGAACAGTTAACAAATAAAATAAAAAAAGCGAAATAAATATATAAAAAAATAAAAAAAAGCATCCCTGTCCCCCCCTGCTCTTGCGCAAAGACGAACGCAAGCGTCGGTCTGGAGTCATATGTAAACAGCAATTGCACCATGCATGTGAGGTATCACCGCGAAGGGCAGATCGAGGGCAGTCATTTTAGCAGTAGACCTACTCTGTAAATCTAATGTGGTAACCTGTAAAGGCTTTTAAAGGCTTTTAAAAATGTATGTAGTTTGTCGCCACTGCGCGTTTGTGCGCAATTTTAAAGTATGTCGTGTTTGGTATCCATGTACTCGGCCTAAGATCATAATTTTTATTTCATCAATAATTTGGGCAATATAGTGTGTTTTAGTGCTTTAAAATAAAAAAAAGTGTATTTTTTCCCCAAAAAATGCGTTTGAAAAAACGCTGCGCAAATACTGTGTGGAAATTTTTTTTGCAACACCCACCATTTTAATCTGTAGGGCCTTTGCTTTAAAAAAATATATAATGTTTGGGGGTTCAACTTTACTTTCTTGCAAAAAAATAATATGTTTTTATGTAAACAAACAGTGTCAGAAAGGGCTTTTTCTTCAAGTGGTTAGAAGAGTGGGTGATGTGTGACATAAGCTTCTAATTGTTGTGCATAAAATGCCAGGACAATTGAAAACCCCCCCCAAATGACCCCATTTTGGAAAGTAGACACCCCAAGCTATTTGCTGAGAGGCATCTTAAGTCCATGGAATATTTTAGATTTTGACCCAAGTTGCGGGAAATATAAATATATATATATATATATATATTTTTTTTTGCGCAAAGTTGTCACTAAATGATATATTGCTCAAACATGCCATGGGCATATGTGGAATTACACCCCAAAATGCATTCTGCTGCTTCTCCTGAGTACGGGGATACCACATGTGTGAGACTTTTTGGGAGCCTAGCCGCGTACGGGACCCCAAAAACCAATCACCGCCTTCAGGCTTTCTAAGGGTGTAAATTTTTGATTTCACTCCTCACTACCTATCACAGTTTCGAAGGCCATAAAATGCCAAAATAGCACAAAAAAAACCCAAATGACCCCATTTTGGAAAGAAGACACCCCAAGGAAACTGCTGAGGCATGTTGAGTCCATTGATTTTTTTTTTTTTTGTCCAAAGTGATTGAATAATGAGAAAAAAAAAAAGAAAAATGTGTCACTAAATGATATATTGCTCACACATGCCATGGTTATATGTGGAGTTGCACCCTAAAATACATTCTGCTGCTTCTCCTGAGTACGGGGATACCACATGTTTGGGACTTTTTGGGAGCCTAGCCGCGTACGGGACCCCGAAAACCAAGCACCGCCTTCAGCATTTCTAAGGGCGCAAATTTTTGATTTCACTCCTCACTACCTATCACAGTTTCGAAGGCCATAAAATGCCAAAATAGCACAAAAAAACCCCAAATGACCCCATTTTGGAAAGTAGACACCCCAAGCTATTTGCTGAGAGGCATGTTGAGTCCATGGAATATTTAATTTTTTTGCCCCAAGTGATTGAATCATGACCAAAAAAAATTAAAATAAAAAAATGTACAAAACATTGTCACTAAATGATATATTTCTCACACATGCCATGGTTATATGTGGAATTGCACCCCAAAATACATTCTGCTACTTCTCCTGAGTACGGGGATACCACATGTGTGGGACTTTTTGGGAGCCTAGCTGCGTATGAGACCCCGAAAACCAAGCACCGCCTTCAAGATTTCTAAGGACATAAATTTTTGATTTCACTCACACAAATCTTGAAGGCAGTGCTTGGTTTTCGGGGCCCCGTACGCGGCTAGGCTCCCAAAAAGTCCCACACATGTGGTATCCCCGTACTCAGGAGAAGCAGCAGAATGTATTTTGGGGTGCAATTCCACATATAACCGTGGCATGTGTGAGAAATATATCATTTAGTGACAACGTTTTGTATTTTTTTTTTTTTGGTCATTCAGTGACTTGGGGCAAAAAAATTAAATATTCCATGGACTCAACATGCCTCTCAGCAAATAGCTTGGGGTGTCTACTTTCCAAAATGGGGTCATTTGGGGGGGTTTTGTGCTGTTTTGGCATTTTATTGCCTTCGAAACTGTGATAGGTAGTGAGGAGTGAAATCAAAAATTTATGCCCTTAGAAATCCTGAAGGCGGTGATTGGTTTTCGGGGTCCCGTACGCGGCTAGGCTCCCAAAAAGTCCCACACATGTGGTATCCCCGTACTCAGGAGAAGCAGCAGAATGTATTTTGGGGTGCAATTCCACATATGCCCATGGCATATGTGAGAAATATATCATTTAGTGACAACGTTTTGTAAAAATTTTTTTTTTTTTTTTTTGGTCATTATTCAATCACTTGGGGCCATAAAATTAAATATTCCATGGACTCAACATGCCTCTCAGCAAATAGCTTGGGGTGTCTTCTTTCCAAAATGGGGTCATTTGGGGGGGTTGTGTGACATCTTGGCATTTTATGGCCTTCAAAACTGTGATAGGTAGTGATAGGTAGGTAGTGAGGAGTGAAATCAAAAATGTATGCCCTTAGAAATCTTGAAGGCGGTGCTTTGTTTTCGGGGGCCCCGTATGCGGCTAGGCTCACAAAAAGTCCCACATATGTGGTATCCCCGTACTCGGGAGAAGCAGCAGAATGTATTTTGGGGTGCAATTCCACATATAACTATGGCATGTGTGAGCAATATATCATTTAGTGACAACTTTGTGCAAAAAAAAATCAGTTTGTCATATTCCCGCAACTTGTGTCAAAATATAAAATATTCCATGGACTCGACATGCCTCTCAGCAAATAGCTTAGGGTGTCTACTTTCCAAAATGGGGTCATTTGGTTTTTTTTTTTGCTATTTTGGCATTTTATGGCCTTCGAAACCTTGATAGGTAGTGAGGAGTGAAATCAAAAATTTGTGCCCTTAGAAATGCTGAAGGCGGTGCTTGGGTTTTGGGGCCCCGTATGCGGCTAGGCTCCCAAAAAGTCCCACACATGTGGTATCCCCGTACTCAGGAGAAGCAGCAGAATGTATTTTGGGGTGCAATTCCACATATAACCATGGCATGTGTGAGAAATATATCATTTAGTGACAACTTTTTGTAAACATTTTTTTTTTTTATTTTTTCGTCATTATTCAATCACTTGGGACAAAAAAATTAAATATTCAATGGACTCAACATGCCTCTCAGCAGTTTCCTTGGGGTGTCTACTTTCCAAAATGGGGTCATTTGGGGGGGTTTTGTACTGCCCTGCCATTTTAGCACCTCAAGAAATGAGATAGGCAGTCATAAAATAAAAGCTGTGTAAATTCCAGAAAATGTACCCTAGTTTGTAGACGCTATAACTTTTGCGAAAACCAATAAATATACGCTTATTGCGATTTTTTTTACTAAAGACATGTGGCTGAATACATTTTGGCCTAAATGTTTGACTAAAATTTAGTTTATTCGATTTTTTTTACTTTTTGTTATAAGAAAAATCATTTTTTTTCAAAATTTACGGTATTTTTGCGTTTATATCGCAAAAAAATAAAAATCGCAGAGGCGATCAAATACCATCAAAATAAAGCTCTATTTGTGGGAAGAAAAGGACGCAAGTTTCGTTTCGGTACAACATTGCATGACCGCGCAATTACCAGTTAAAGCAGCGCATTGCCAAATTGTAAAAACACCTTGGGTCTTTAGACAGCGTATTGGTCCGGGGCTTAAGTGGTTAAGCCAGGGGAGTAACAGCCTTTTAATTACAATAATTGGCGCAAGGTATTAACCATTTTGTAATACATGTCCATAACTGGTACTAGAGATATGGTAGGACTACAAGGGATACTTGGTACTCACTTTTTATAAAGGAATAAATATTTAACATAGACAATAACATTAACAGAATACCATTTTTGCTGTGTGCTGTTTTAAGATATTTTATTTTGAAAATAATCATACTTTCTGTTCGTTTTTTTATAGGTTTATGAAATTTTAAATTCTTCAGAACTTCTTTGTTTGATGAGGAACCTCGTGGTACCAAGCCATCTTACAGCTGAATGCATTGTAACGACAAGTCCTCGTGTCAGGAATCCCACTGTTTGGGTCGGAAGCGGCAGCACCGATAAGGGACAGATTTCCTCCTTGAATTTAGTTAAAGGTGGACACACTTGTGAGGTAATTTCTAATTCTTCTTTTTTTTTTTTTTAATCTCACTATAAAGTTGACACTGTGTCTCAAACAGCATGTTGGATGTTGAACTGCAGTACTTACCTGAGGTGATAAAACATTGCATCATTGCATCTTAAAGCTGCAAATGTTGGTCTTGGTTATTTGGAAATAATGTTTCAAACCTAATAATTCAAACAAAATGTATTTTATCTTAACTGGAAATGTAGATCTATAAGGCTTACCATCTCTCCTATTTCCATATGTACATTTTTGTTGGGGCAATAATGTTTAAGTTGGCACTATGGTCAGCTTAATAGAATAATGCCAAACTGCAGTATGCATGTCTATGAATTCTGTTTTTTTAAGAATGAATAGCAGCCCACAACCTTGTTCATGTTTGTAACCATTTACTATATGCAGTGAGGTGAAAAAGTAATTGCCCCCTCCCATGCTGAATCATGAATAAACGGATTAACCACAATTTTTTGGAAAGCTGAGTTAAATTACACTTGCCTCACCCAGGCCTGATGACTGCCAGTTGAATCAATAAATTCCACAAATAGAAGCTGTCTGACAAAGTGAAGCATTCTAAAAGATCACAAAAAAACAGACATCATGCCACAATCTAAAAAAATTCAAGAACAGATTAGAAACAAAGTAATGTATGTGTATCGGTCTAGGAAGGGTTTCAAAGCCATTTCTAAGGCTTTGGAACTCCAGTGAATCACAGGGAGAGCCATTATCCCCAAATAGAGATAACTATGGTGAACCTTTCCAGGAGTGGCCGGCTTACAAAAATTACTCCAAGAGCATGATGACGACTCATCCAGGAGGTCATAAAAGAACCCAGAACTACATCTAAAGAACTGCAGGCCTTGCTTGCCTCAGGTAAGATCAGTGTTCATGATTCAACAATAAGAAAGAGACTGGGCAAAAATGGCATCCATGGGAGAGTTCCAAGGCCGAAGCCACTGCTGACCAAAAAGAACACAGACTCATCTCACATTTACCAAAAAACATATGGATTATCCCCAAGACTTCGGGGCAAATATTCTGTGGATTGATGAGACAAAAATTAAACTTTTTGGAAGGTGTGCGTCCCGTTACATCTAGCATAAAACTAATACAGCATTGCATATTTAGCTTCTGGATTTGCTTACCTTGGTTACATATGTTGACTATTTTTACCTTGTCATTTGTACTTAATAGCATAACTTTTTAAGTGATCCTACTATATACTCGATAAAGTTCACTTTTTTATTGTAATCTCTGTTAAGCTTTAATACAATTTTGAACAAGATAACTAATACAGCATTTCCTAACAAGAACATCATGGTAACAGTCAGACATGGTGGTGGTAGCGTGATGGTCTACAAACCTAGATGACTTGCCATAATTGATGGAACTATGAATTCTGAGCTCTACCAGAAAATCTTAAAGGAGAATGTCCAATTGAGATGCTGTATCATGACCTTACACAGGCCGTTCATGCTGGAAAACCCTCCATTGTGGCTGAATTAAAACAATTTTGCAAAGAGTGGGGCAAAATTGCTCCACAGCAATGTGAAAGACTCATTGGCAGTTATCTCGAACACTTGATTGCAGTTGTTACCAAGTTATTAGGTTTAGGGGGCAATTACTTTTTCACATAAAGCCAGGCAGGTTTGGACAGCTTTTTTTGCCTTAATAATTAAAACCATCATTTAAAAACTGCATTTTGTGATTTACTCGGTTTATCCTTGTGTAATAACACATTTTGATCATCTGAGCCATTTAAGTGTGACAAATATGCCAAAAAAAAACAAAAAAAAATCTGAAAGTGGGCAAATTCTTTTTCACAACATTGTATGCAACTTGAGGGAAAGCCCTCACTTTAGGTAACCTAAAGGTATCGTCCATGATGGTCTACATGTGTAGTCAAATATGAGTTGTAGCAAATACTCTTTATATACAGTGGGTAAAATGGGTATTGAACACATCACCCTTTTCTGGGTAAATATGACATGAATTTTTCACCACATGTCGGCAACAATCCATACATACAAAGGAACCAAAACAAAAGTTCAGAAATTAGGTTATGTGGAATGACACAGGAAAAAAGTACCGTATTTATCTTGCTATAACGCGCCCCGGCGTATAGCGCGCACCCCCGAACTTGAAGGAAAATTCCTGGGAAAAAAAATACTTAGTTTGGATGCCCCTCGTCGGTGTCTTGCCCGTCGTCCATCGCATCCATCGGCGGCCTCGTCCGGTCCGGCGTCCTTCTGCGGCCATCGTGGTGTCCTCCCCGCTCGATCTCCGCGCTGTGTTTGAACCACTCCGCCGTGATAATGACAGCTTCAAGACGCCTCCTGTATGGAGAAACTAGTTGTGTGCATTGCTGAGGTATGATTTTGGCCCATTCTTCCACACAAACAAATCTTGAAGGTTCCGTGGGCCTCTTCTATGAACTCTGATCTTTAGTTCTTTCTATAGATTTTCTGTTGGAATCTAGTCAGGTGATTGGCTGGGCCATTCTAGCAGATTTATTTTCTTTCTTTGAAACCAATTGAGATTTTCCTTGGCTTTGTGTTTTGTGTCATCTTCATCATTCTGGTAGATGGTAGCAGATTTTTATCAAGAATGTCTTGGAAATTTTTTCCATATATCCTTCCTTCAACGATATGAAGTTTGCCAGTACTGTATGCTGAAACATGGCCCCATACCATAATGTTCCCACCTCCAAACTTCACTGTTGGTATGGTGTTTTTGGGGTGACGTGCAGTGCCATTTGACCTCCAAACACTGTGTGTATTACGGCATATAAAGAGTAAATTTTTGTTCCTTATTTCACCAGACTATATTCTTCCAGTATTTCACAGGCTCGTGTAAATGTTGTGCAGCAAACTTTTACCAAGTCCCGCCCCGCTGGTTTGGCTATCCTGACTGGACGTCATATGACATCTTTCAGGATAACATGCCAGCACATGCCCACGGGGGCCCTCATCGCGGCTGACGGAGGCTCCTTACCACGTGATCTGCTGTGACCAATCACAGCTGATCACAGGGTGAACCAGGAAGTGCCGGTAAATGTGTTTCCTCAGTTCACGCTGACAGGGAGAGCCGATCAGTGGCTCTACTTGTCAAATAATCAAATCACATTGATTAACAGCACAGCCCCATCAGATGTGCCACCAACAATGCCAATCAGAGCCCATCGGCTGCCAGTCAGTGCCCCATCAGAAATGCCTGCAAGTGCCCATCAGTAACACCTGTCAGTACCTCATCATCAGGGCTTCCCATCAGTGCTGCATATCTGTGCTGCCTATCGATATCCATCAATTCTACATATCAGTGCAGCCTCATTAGTGCCGCCTCATCGGTGCACATCAGTGAAGGAGAAAATACAATTTTATAACAGAAAAACTTTTTATTATTTAGTTTGTTTAGAAAAAATAAAAACCCCAGTGGTGATCAAATACCACCAAAAAGCTCTAATTATGAGAAGAAAATGATAAAAAAAAATGGGTACAGTGTTGTATGACCGCGTAACTGTCATTCAAAGTGTGACAGCGCTGAAAGCCTAAAATTATCCTTGGCGGGAAGGGGAAAGTGCCTGGTATTGAAGTGGTTAAACAAGCTTTAACATACTTTTTCTACAGCGATGGAGTCTTGAGTGGTGAGCGTGCATACAGGCCATGACAGTTGAGTGCATTAGTTATTGTTTTTGAAACCGTTGTACCTGCTAATTCCAGGTCTTTCTGAAGCTCTCCACAAAGGGGTCCTTGGCTCTTGGACAACTCTTCTGATAATTATTTTCACTCCCCTGTCAGAAATCTTGCGAAGAGCACCTCGGCATAGCCAGTTTATGATGAAATTATGTTTTTTCCACTTTCGGATTATGGCCCCAACAGTGCTCACGGAAAACATTCTGAAATTTAGAAATCCTTCTCAAACCAATGCGATCAGTATGTTTTGCAACAATAAGGTCTTGAGAGCGCTCTTTGCTTTTACCCATCATGAGATGTTTCTTGCATAACACCTTGGTAATGAGACACCTTTTTATTGGCCATCAGTTGAGACTGAACTAGCTGATATTAATTTTCATTGACATAGGGCAGGATTGCTTTCTGATTACTGATAGATTTTAGCTGATGTGTTGACTTTCTATGTCTTTTTGCACCTAGCTTTCTTCATATGTTCAATGCTTTTTCCCTGTGTCATTCCATTTTATTACACATAACCTCATTTCTGAACTTCTTTGTCTTGGTTTCTATGTATGCATGGATTGATACCAATGTGGTGAAAATATCATGTCAATAGCACCTTTAGAAATATATTTACCTAGAAAAATGATGAAGTGTTCAATACTTATTTTACCCGCTGTATGTGTACACAGTATATTATCTGTCTTAACCAGTATACTTTCATTAAAAGTTAGTTTTAGTGCATGTATGATTTTTACCAATAAGTTTTAAATTGGTATTAAACCCGAAACCAAAAATGTAATGTATTGCTGCTTAACAATCATTAGATGTAGTTGCTAAATTAGTACACAGAGTCTCTCTTGCTGTCTCCTTTTGTTCTTTCTCTGATTCTTGTTTACTGCTTCACAAAAAGCAGACTGTTTGTTTCCCTACAACTTCTTGCAGCTTGAGGTCACAAGGGGGTGGTTATCTCCTTTCCTTTTAGGAAATATTACAAGGATGTTGTATATACACAAGAACCCTTGTCCATTTATGAGTTCATGTCCCATCATGCCCTTCAAACATTAAAATACTGCAATAGCTAGACTTCTGCCTGGTTCCCTAAAGACCTGCCACTATATCCTTCATAAGAGAACATTTCTGTTTGTAATAAAAAACACTAACGCTCCATACACCCGATCGGAAATTCCGACAGCAAAAGTCCGATGTGAGCTTTTGAACGGAAATTCCGACAGTGTGTATGCTCCATCAGACTTTTGCTGTCGGAATTTCCGCCAACAAAAGATTGAGAGCTGGTTCTCAAATTTTCGGAAAATCCAATAGTCTAGCAATTCTGACGCACATGCTCGGAAGCATTAAACTTAATTTTCTCGGCTTGTCGTAGTGTTGTACGTCACTGTGTTCTTGACGGACGAAAAGAACGTTTGTGTGACCGTGTGTATGCAAGCCAAGCTTAAGAGGATTTCCTTTGGAAAAACCAACCAAGGTTTTTCCGAAGGAAAATCCGATCGTGTGTACGCAGCATAAGGCCCCTTTCACACTGGGTTGGGAGGTGCGGTGGCAGTATAGCGGTGCTATACCGTCAGAATTGCTGCGGGATTCGGCCGATAGCTGTGCGGTATTATCCCCCGCTAGCGGCCGAAAAGGGGTCAATACCGCCTGCAATGCGCCTCTGCAGAGGCACATTGCGGGCGGTATTACCGCGGTTTCCCATTGTTTTAAATGAGGAGCGTTATACACACCGCTCCTCTCGCCGCTCCAAAGGTGCTGCTTGCAGGAGATTTTTTTCTCAGTGTTTTCATTCTGGCTTTCACATTGAGAATGCTGGGCAGTAGTTTTTCAGGCAGTATTTAGGTGCTATTTTTAGCACTATACCGCCTGAAAAACTCCTCAGTGTGAAAGGGGCCTAAGGGTTCTTTTTCTCCCTATCTACTCATACATCAGTGTAGTCCTTACATTGCTTACAGAAATCACCACATTCTGTGGTGCTTTTTTTTGGACCTTTAATCACACCCTTCACATTCATATCCTAGGGTGCCTTGGAGACTTTTTACTATAAGGCTCCGTTCCATAGGGGATGCATTAAAAGCCCCTACAGGTCCATCAGTTTAGCGTCATGAAGGAGGTCTGGTGATAGAAATATTGCTCTCACTCCAGTGTGCGTGGCGTTGTATGTTTATCGCAATCAACACTTTCATTCGTTGGTGCCCCCAACACATGTGTTTACATTTATTTATGCGTGGGGGCCATTTTATGTGCTTGAGTGTAACTTTAATTGTTTACAATTTAAATGTTTTTCTCATCACATGGGGGACAAAAAGTCCCCTATTTGATTTTTTAGTGACATGTTCTCTTTAAGGAGACATCCTGAATGTCTCACATGTGCACCAATTAATGTAATGCAGTGTATTACAGGGGGAGAGTTGTGGAAGCAATCCGTTGTCGTTGCCAGAAGTCAACTTGTCAAATATACACACAGACACTCCTGGTGGCTGCAGATGCCGGGGGGGGGGGGGGGGTGTAAAACCCACCATCGTCAGGTCCATACAATGTACAAACCTGGCAGCGAAAGGGTTTAAGAATCCTCTGTCTTGTATTATACTCCAAGAAACTTATTTTAGCTCCCACAGACTGGCTACAGTATGTGCTCATGTGGTACACAGATTAGTCCTGTCAATTTAAGAAGGTGCTCCCAACGACGACTCGTTATGTGTATAAAAGACACCTGTCTACAGAATCTTTCATCCATGTAAACCTCACCATCATGGACAAGACCAAAGAGCTGCCAAAGGATGCTGGGGTCAAGATTGTAGACCTGCACTAGGCTGAATTGGGCTACAAGACCATCACCAAGAGGCTTGGCGAGGAGGAGACAACTGTTGGAGCTATTATTCGCAAATGGAAGAAATCCAAAATAAATATCGTCTTCTGTCAGGAGCTCCATGCAATTTTTGCCTCATGGGGGTAAGGATGATGATGAGGGATCAGCCCAGAACTACACGGGAGGAGATTGTGAATGATCTCAAGGTAGTTGGGACCCCAGTCACCAAACAAACCATTGGTAGCATGATACACCCTCATAGATTGAAATCCTGCAGCGCCTGCAAGGTCCCCCCCTCCTTAAGAAGGCACATGTACAGGCCCATCTGAAGTTTGTCAATGGACATCTAAATGATTCAGAGAAGAATTGGGAGAAAGTGCTTTGGTCAGATAAGACCAACATTTTGCTCTTTGGCATTAACTCGACTGAAGATGGTTCATGGATGGGTCTTTCAGCAGACAATGAACCAAGACATACCGTCAAGGCAATGTAAAGGAGTGGCTCAAGAAGAAGCACATTATGGTCATGGAGTAGCCTAGCCAGTCTCCATACCTTAAAGCGGAGCTCCAGGCTATTTTTAGTTTATGAAAAGTCAGCAGTTGAAAAGAACAGAACAGACAAGTATAGCTGCTGATTTTTAATAAACAATCACTCACCTGTCCCAAGGTTCAGCGATGCGGCCACATGGAGGCCCGCTCCTCTCCTCCTCCTCTACTCGGCTCCCTTATTGGAACTGTGGGCACCCAGCCGTGACTTCTTGTGGCTTCACGGCAGGGCATGCGCAAGTTGCACTGCGCTCTCGGAGTGGATAGGTGGTGATCTGGGACCTGGCATGTGTCCCAGGAGATCACCTAGAGGGAGGGGCTGCCTAGGGGGAGAGGAGGAGTCGCCTAGGCAGCCCTCTAGGCAGAAGGAGGAAGTCCCCTTCAAAACAAAGAACCCACTCTCCCCCAAAAAAATGACATGGCAAATGTGGCATGTAAGGGGGCGAGGAGTACTTAAAGCAGAAGTTCCACTTTTGGGTGGAACTCCACTTTAATCCTATAAAAAAAATGTAGGGAAGGATCTGAATCTTCGAGTTGCCAGGCAACATCTAAGAAACCTTAAGATCCCTTTCACACTGAAGAGTTTTTCAGGCGGTACATCGCTAAAAATAGCGCTGCTATACCGCCTGAAAAACTCCTGCACTGCATACTCAATGTGAAAGCCCGAGGGCTTTCACACTGAGGCGATGCGCTGGTGGGAGAGAAAAAAATCTCCTGTCGGCAGCATCTTTGGAGCGGTGAGAGGAGCAGTATGTATACCGCTCCTTCCCATTTAAAACAATGGGAAACGGTATTAACCCTTTATCGGCCCATAGCGGGGGTTAATACTGCACTGCTAGCAGGCGAACCCCGCGGCAAATCCGACGGTATAGCGCCGCTATTTTTAGCGGCCCTATACCGCCACCGTGCCTCCCACCCCAGTGTGGAAGGGACCTTAAAGAGAAGTAAAGAAATCGATTTTTTTTTAGATTTAACTTGCCTAGGTGGATGCAGCAATCGGTCAGATGCTGCATCTGCCCCCAGGCCCCTCTGCAATGAGAGCCGAGGGATGGAACACCGCCGATCACTTCATTTTCAGAGCTCCGTGAGCAGAGAAATTGTAGACTGTCAGTCAGCAGCTCTCCGCTCTGCCCCCTGCTCGCTCACTTGCGAGCTAAACTGTGGAGGGGAAGGGAGCCACCGGATCAGGCTCTCAGCGGCTCACTGAAAGACTGAGCCAGGTGTCAGTCCAGGCACCAGGCGAATCCAGACTTTATTGTCGCAATGACACCGTGCCTGGACTGACATCCGTGACATCAGCAGTGAGCGGACTTCAGCCCGCTCTACTGAAAATGGGTCACAGTAGTGCAAAATTAATTGCACTCCTGTGATCCACAGGAGAAGTACAGCCAAACAAGCTTTGGCTGGACTTCTCCTTTAAGGATTTAGAGAAGATCTGTAAATAAGAGTGGACCAAAATCCCCCCTGAGATGTGTGCAAACCTGGTAACTAACAAGAAATATCTGTACCACCAAGTACTAAGTCATGTTTTGCTTGGGGATCAAATACTTATTTTACTCCCTGAACTGCAACTAATTTTTTAACATTTGTATCGTATTTTTTAATTGATATTCTGTCTCTATCATTTAAAATATACCTATGATGAAAATAATAGCCCCTTCATTTCTTTGTAGGTGGGAAAACTTGCAAAATCTAATTATTTTCTCCAATGCATTGTTTCTCAACTCCAGTCCTCGGGGCGCACCAACAGGTCATGTTTTCAGGATTTCCCTCAGATCAAACTGCTGTGGTAATTACTAAGGCAGTGAAACTGATAAAATCACCTGTGCACAATAATGGAAAGCCTGAAAACAAGACCTGTTGGTGCGCCCCGAGGACTGGAGTTGAGAAACACTGCTCCAATGTATGTAAACCTTCTTAACCTCCCTGGCGGTACAATTATGTCAGATTGTGATGCTGAAAGTGGTACAATGTTTGGCATGGAAATTTGGCGTTTTATATTGTAGACCTGTAATTCGTAGGAATAACGCACTTAAATCTGTCCAAACAAGAGTCTTGTAGTCATCCCGGGTATAATAAAACCACTATTGACATATATGGACATTTTTTGGTAGCTATGGACAATCTCCAGTTTCCAGGGAGAAAGAACAGTTTTTATAATATAAAACTGCATGCAGGACACTGGACAGATAACTAGGGACAAAGGGGATGTGTAATTATTTGATACAGTACTGTAATCTGTAAGATTACAGTACACTGTATCTATACTGTGTTTTTACTTTTTTGAATTTGGCACCAAACTTCGCCCCGCTCGGGAAACGGAGCTTGGCGGCACTTGGCAGTCACCAGTGTGTGAATCGAGCGAGATGACAGCTCGCACGCACAGCGGGGACACATCGCAGGATCCAGGGACAAGGTAAGTAACTTCCCCTGTATCCTGCAATGCAATCCCGAGTCTGGCTCGGGGTTGCTGCTTTTGGTATGTCAAATTTACCCCGAGCCCGACTCTGGAATACCGCTAGGCAGGTTAAAGCAGAGGTCCGCCCTCCGCTGCAAACATTAAAAGCCAGCAGCTACACATATATGCAGCTGGTGCCTTTTAATAATAGGACACTTGCCTGTCCTGGAGTCCAGCGATGTCGGCACCGCAGCTGATGTTTCCATCAGCTGTCGGGTGTTACCGCTGACATTGCGGGTAAGGTAACTCAGCAGTGTAGCCAAATGTGGCACTGGAGGGGAGCAGGCAAATGAGCAGACATTCCACATTTGGGTGGAACTCTGCTTTAAGTAACTGTTTTAATTCTATCATAAGTTGTTTTCTGTGTGTTTTGAATAACGTTCACTTTATGCTGCTTGCAGGACTTTTCGGACAGCAGAATCCTGTGTCTTGCACTTGTGACCCTACCTGGTGAGAGAGAACAGTGGATTCTGGCAGGGACGCAGTCTGGTGAAATAGTGTCTATGCTAACTGAAGATCTCCAAACAAAACACTGCATTCAGAAAATGCCTGATTCCATTACTTGCTTGTTGTTTTGCTGTGTTGTGAAGCAGAGGTATATTTTAAGTATGATTATTATAATCTTGTATAATCATATAATATGCAGTAAAAAAACAATACTTGTCATTGTAAATGTTGCAACTGCATTGGTAAATTTGTTGGTAAAAATGTGTACACCATAAATTGCTACATATTTTAGTATGTACCATTTACTTGTTGTGTAAGTGAAACTATTTGTGCGTATATTCTTCTGAACAGCTATTGGCCGTGATTCAGATACATTGTCGTATCTTTGAGCGGGCGTAGCGCATCTCATATGCGCTACGCCGACGTAACATTGAGAGGCAAGTACAGTATTCACAAAGCACTTGCTCCCAAAGTTACGTTGGCGTAGCGTAAATGGGCCGGCGTAAGCCCGCCTAATTCAAATAAGCAAGGCAGTGGGCGTGTTGTATTTAAATTATCCGTGACCCCATGTAAATGCATGGCCGATCGAACGGCGCATGCTCAGAATCACGCTGCAAATACTCCCTAAGATACGTCGGCTCAATGCTTTAGACATGAACGTAACTTACGCCCAGCCCCATTCACGTACGACTTACGCAAACAACGTAAAATATGACGCTGTTCCGACGTTTCCAACGTCCATACCTTAACATCACTTACCCCTGCTTTTTATCTTATTCCATGTATGTTTCCCTTTACAACCCCTTTAAGAGATGTTACAGGAACACCATAATAATGTTAAAACATTTTTCAGTCCCCATCAGTCACCAGGTTGAATTGCCCTTAAACCTTTGTGAGGCTCTACAGCACAAAACAGATATCACATTTCCTTAATAAAAAAATGGGGGCTTTTTGTGTGTGTGTGTTGGCTAGAGCATTGATTTTCCTTCCTTTTTTTTTTATAGCCAGAAAAAATACTTTCTGTTTGTTGGTACAGCAAATGGCCTTATCACAGTGTTTGATGACGCTGCAGTGAAGGTAAAGTAACTAAATATTTTTATGCACTGAACAAAACTATTTCCTTTCTGTCCATTGAGGTTCACGCAAGACGTTCTTCAATCTTCTGATTATACCATCGCATTCAGGAGGATTGGGCACTAGCAGACAAAAAAAAATCTAGGCAACCCCTCTTACTACCAGCTGTATTTGTTTTGTTTTTTGCTTGTGTCCTAGGGGATTAGACGCATAGGGGTTGATTTACTAAAACTGGAAAGTGCAAAATCTGGTGCAGCTGTGCATTGTAGCCAATCCGCTTCTAGCTTCAGCTTGTTCAATTAACATTTGACAATAAAACCTGGAAGCTGATTGGTTACCATGCAGAGCTGCACCAGATTTTGCACTCTGCAGTTTTAGTAATTGAACCCCATTGTCTTGGGTCCGCTGATTTAAGACTTATTCTACTTTTTTTTGTAGGAACTTTTTCTTTTGAATCAGGATTAGTCGTCTTGTAGCTGAAAGAGATCTCTTCACTTTTTTGAAAAAGTCCTTGGAAGTGACCTGGAATCCCCACACAGGCATAACCTCTACTAGCTCCACTAAGCCTTCATTTTGTGCTGATGCCTGTATGTGCCTGTGTGTCTCCTTGATATGTTTCATGGGCTCTGTTCTCATAACTCCTGTTATTACAATCTTGATGGGGTAGAGGTGGGCCATAAGGGACACCACTCCTCTCCAGGGGGATTACTGCCTTGACCTGTATAGCACCCTGCCAGTAAAGTCAACGGGTACACTGTGTGCTGAAGTATCCTGTCTGCAGGATTCAGCACAAACCTGCAGATGTTACAGGCCATTCACACTCTTGTATGTGGGGTCAAGTCCCTCTTGGCATGCTGGCAGTATCGACCATAACCGGACAACATGCAAGTACGGATAGGGCCTGTAATGTCTTCCAATTGGTGTTGGACCTTGCAATCTTGGGCATACAGTGAGTGTACCCAATATCCTTATTGGCATGGTTCTCTAAAAGTCCAGGGCAGCAATCTGGAGGAAAGTCCCTGAAGACCCTGCGGGACGCTGTGATGGGTGCAGGTGCCTCTAATTGTGGAACTATATGGCAGATTCCCCTAAGTGTTCCCTGTGAATTGTCATTGTACTGGAATGGCTTTGGATCTTTTTTGTCTGGACCGTGCTTGAGGCTCCATACAGTGGTGGAAAAGTACTATGGGACCCCACACAGTAGGAACATTCTCATGTACGTCTAGCATTTTACAGTACAAGTGCATTTTAACCTCTGAGTGGGCACAGCATGGAATACTGTCATATTGCTCTGAATGCAGCTGCGCAGTGCCTCTTTTGTCTCCAGCTCTGCTCCACGGTTGTTGCAGGAGCAGCTCTGCATTTTCCTACTCCAGGCACAGCAAGTATTGGGACGTAAATAAAAAGTATCTTGTGAGGAGTAATTTGGCTTTTCTGCAGTCTGGCGTTGAAATATCTTAAATTGATTTGTCAGCTCTTTTCTCAGACCTGTGATTTTTAAGGGCAAGGTTTCTCCTTTCCTGACTCAAGACCCATTACACCAGGAGTGTCAGCGCTTCTTCTTTTCAAGTTTGTAAGGCTCCTTACTAGTGTTTTCTTAACATGTTTACTAAGTTTTATTAGGTAGATCAGTGTTTCTCAACTCCAGTCCTCGAGGCGCCCCAACAGGTCATGTTTTCAGGATTTCCCTCAGATGAAATGGTTGTGGTAATTACCAAGGCAGTGAAACTGATCAAATCACCTGTGCAAAGTAATGGAAAGCCTGAAAACATGACCTGTTGGTGCGCCTTGAGGACTGGAGTTGAGAAACACTGTGGTAGATCATTTATGCATAGGCAAACACCAGTTTTGAGCAAAAGCTTTGTGGTGGTGTTTCCGCATTCTGTTTTAGATTTTTGAGCATGCTGGTCTTGTTTCTGTGTTGGCCTCCCCTCATGGTCAATGCTTTGGGACAGCCCAAGTAGTCATACCACTTCTTCAGGAGAGCCAATCTATAAAAATACATAACATAATAAAATCATATAATACAGTTCAGCATAAATAAATTTAACTTTAGCTACCACTACCGCTTTCTATGTTATCTTTATTTTATTTATGCTGAACTGCATTATATGATTTTATTATGTTATGTATTTATATAGATTGGCTCTCCTGAATTTAGGGACCCCGCTAATAAGAAGAGACTGGGTGGTACAGACAGGGTTAGTTATGGCAAACATCAGGTCTCCCCTTTCAAATTAAGACTCGCTCATATGGGGATGCAAGTGCCTCTTGTGCTTTTCCATCACAGGCTTCTGTTTCCCAGAAGTGGAAGGCTGCCTCCTGGTCTTCAGTTCATATGATTTAAAAGTTTTACCGGTGGATGTTGCAACCTCTTCTGGTGCCAGCTTTGGATGTAAGGCCCTTTAGGCAGCTGCAGAAGTTGCAGGCAGTTCCCAGTTCCTTTTGTTTTATTGGACCAGTTAACAGTTGGCTGTGTTGCCGAGCCTGAAGTTGGGAGGCTTTGGTCATCCTAACAATTTAGGGCTTTCCTTATCCGTAAATGGATGTGAAGAAAACAGGATTTGTTTCCTCATCATAAAATCCTTTGCTTGTAGTCCCATAAGGCACATCATGTCCTTGTTCATCATGTTTTTGGTACTGCTTTGCTTCGAAATTGAAGAATGTTGGTAGGAGTGGTTATACCAGTGAAAGTAAATAAACTTGAAGTTGTCACTGTGGTAGGGTGGAGCTTAATTCAATGGATACTATTGATCTGTGACAACTGGCTAAGATGGGAATTTCTCTGAATTTTAGGGTGGTTTACACTCAGTTGCAGTTGGGTCTTTAGGACAGGCTGTGAAGGGACATACAGTATCCCCAAGCAACACACACAATAAAAAGAAACCTGGACCCTACTATATTTAAAAAAAAAAAAAAAAAAAAGAAATGGGGGAAAAAAAAGTTATTTTTTATACACATTATACATTTTTTAATGTTTTGTTCATTTTCTTTTTAGTGTCAAGATGTGAGTCCCGTGAAGGTACTTAATGTTGGAGATATCAGCACTCCAGTGATGTGCCTATGTGAATCTACATATTCATCTGAAAAGACTGCTGTCTGGGGGATCTGTGGAACAAAGATCTTGTCTCTTTCCTGTGATTTTACTATTCAAAAGACTATTGAAACAAAAACTGCTGCATTGTAAGTTTGCATGAAGCTTTCCTAACTTTTATCTTCCATTCATGTGCTTTTGAATGACCAGCAGAAAACTGTGCTTTGTTAGAAGTTGTTCTAGGACTGTAGCAAATGAAAGTATGACATTATAAAGCTATAATTGTATGTTTGGCACAAAGTTTCATGCTCGTAAATCCCTGCATTTGGTAACAAAGTGTGTTACAGGTTATGGTAGTCCTGATAATAATTGTATGTATTACTGTTTTATATAGCTTGGATCCTTGTGTAATGCCTCATACACACGATCGGTTTTCCTGACGGGACAACTGCCATGTTTGCTTTTGGTCGGGTAAACCAGCTGTGTGTATGCTCCACTGCAGTTTTCACGATAGGAAAACTGCGAGCAAAAAAATTAGAAATTGTTCTCTTTTTTCCCGCCGCGATTCTCTGCGTTTTTTTGTTCTGCAGTTTTCCAACCAAAGCTGTCATGGCAGTTTTCCTATTGGAAAACCGTCCGTGTGTACACAGGAAAAGCAACCAAGCAGGTTCTCGGTTTTCCCGGAGGACTTTTGTCCGCCGGGAAAATAGATTGTGTACGAGGCATCAGAGTCTTGGTAGAAAGCAGTGTTTCATTTGCCATCACGCTTTTGTGGTTTTGTCTGTGTGTTTGGGTGACTGTGATAGGGAAGGAACATTTATAAAGGAACTGAAACAATGTCTATGTTCAAAATATATTTAAAACAAAGGAGGTGCTTAGAGTAATTTTAGAGTAAAAATTATATATATATATATATATATATATATACACACACACACACACAGTGAGGGGAAAAAATATTTGATCCCCTGCTAATTTTGCCCACTGACAAAGAAATGATAGGTGTATAATTGTAATGGTAGGTGTATTTTAACGGCGAGAGTTAACAAAAATATCCATAAAAATACATTTAAAGAAGTTTTATAAATTGATTTACATTTTGAGTGAAATAAGTATTTGATCCCCTATCACTCTGCAAAATGAATGGCTCCTAGGTGTCTTCTATACACATAATGAGCTGAAATTAGGAGCAATCTTTTTAAAGGGAGTGCTCCTAATCTCAGCTTGTTACCTATATAAAAGTCTCCTGTCCACAGAAGCAATCAGATTTCAATCTTTCCACCAGGGCCAAGACCAAAGAGCTGTTCAAGGATTGTCAGTGACAAGATTGTAGACCTACACAAGGCTGGAATGGGCTACAAGACCATTACCAAGCAGCTTGGTGAGAGGGTGACAACTGTTGGTGCGATGATTCACACATGGAAGAAACACTAACTCAATCTCCCTCAGTCTGGGGCTCCATGCAAGATCTCACCTTGTAGCGTTTCAATGATTATGAGAATGGTGAGGCATCAGCCCGGAACTACATGGGAGAATCTTGTCATTGATCTCAAGGCAGCTGGGACCATAGTCACCAAGAAAACAATTGTTAACACACTACATCGTAAAGGACTGAAATCCTGCAGCACCCACAAGGTCCCCCTGCTCAAGAAAGCACATGTACAGGCCTGTCTGAAGTTTGCTAATGAACAGCTGAATGATTCAGAGGAGTACTGGGTGAAAGTGTTGTGGTCAGAATGAGACCAAATTTTAGCTCTTTGGTTTCAACTCAAATCACCATGTTTGGAGGATGAGGAATGCTGCCTATGACCCCAAGATCACCATCCCCACCATCAAACATGGAGGTGGAAACATGGTTTGGGGCTGTTTTTCTGCTAAGAGGACAGGACAACTTCACTGCTTCAAAGCGACGATGGATGGGGCCATGTACTGTTAAATCTTGGGTGAGAACCTCCTGCCTTTAGCCTGGGCATTGAAAATGGTTTGTGGATGGGTATTCCAGCATGGCAATGACCCATAAACACACGGCCAAGGCAACAAATGAGTGGCTTCAGAATATGCACATTTAGGTCTTGGAGCTTAAGGTCTAGGTAGTCTCCAGACCTTAATCCCATAAAAAATACATGGAGGATGCTGAAGGTTCGAGTGACTAAACATCAGCTTTGAAACCTTAATGATTTGGAGAGGATCTGCAAAGAGTAGTGGGACAAAATCTCTGTGATTGCCAGCAAGGGTTTTGCCACCAAGTACTACTAAGTCATGTTTTGCAAAGGTGTCAAATACTTCTTTAACTCATTAAAATGCAAATCAATTTATAACTTTTTTGAAATGCTTTATTTGGGTTTTTGTTGTTCTGTCTCTCATTGTTAAAATACACCTACCATTAAAATTATAGACTGATCATCTCTGTCAGTGGGCAAACGTACAAAATCAGCAGCGGATCAAAACTCTTTTCCCTCACTGTGTGTGTGTGTGTGTGTGTATATATATATATATATAATAAACACAGTACACTGTGACAACACTGAAGAAATGACACTTTGCTACAATGTAAAGTAGTGAGTGTACAGCTTGTATAACAGTGTAAATTGTCTGTCAAACTAACGCTGTAAATGCATTAAGCAGTAAAAGGGCATTACCACCAAGCCTTATTGTATTAATTATATACAGAAACAATGGCTGTTGAAGAATTAAGATATAAACAATTTTGCATTGAATTTGGTTGTCCATGGTGAAATTTGCAGGGATTTAGAAATTTACACTGTTATACAAGCTGTACAATCACTAGTTTACATTGTAGCAAAGTGTAATTTCTTCAGTGTTGTCACATGAAAAAATATAATAAAATATTTACAAACATACGACGGGTGTACTAACTTTTGTGAGATACGTGTGTGTGTGTGTGTGTGTGTGTGTGTGTGTGTGTGTGTATATATATATATATATATAATTTATTGTGTGGATGGATAGATCCATCTATCATCTATCTATCCACACTATATTACCAAAAGTATTGGCATTCCCAGAAGAGTTGAATCTTTTATAGATGCAAAGGGTGGGCCAACTCAATATTGAACCCTACAGACTAAGGCCCCTTTCACACGGACGGATAGAATGGTGCTTTTAGCTGCGGATTTTACCGCAGCTAGAAGCACACAATGCTTTCCTATGACATCCTTCACACACTACGGTTACCTGTGCGGTTTTGTGCGGATAGAAAAAATAGATCTCAATGCGTCCAGCTATCGGCACATAACCGCAGGGAATCGCAGTGCACTGTGTCAGCTGCGTTTGGTATGAATCTTGATGGGGAACTCCACGCCAAATTTCAAATAAAAAAACGGCATGGGTTCCCCCTACAGGAGCATACCAGGCCCGTGGATCTGCTATGGATTTTAAGGACACACCCCCCAAAATCCATACCAGACCTGTATCCGAGCAGCAGCCTGGCCGGTCAGGAAAGGTGTGGGGACGAGCGAGCGCCCCCCCTCCTTAATTGTGCCAGGCCGCATGCCCTCCACATGGGGGGGTAGGTGCTTTGGGGCAGGGGGGCGCCCTGTGGCCCCCCACCCCAAAGCACCTGTCCCCATGTTGATGAGGACAGGGCCTCTTCCCGACAACCCTGGCCGTTGGTTGTCAGGGTCTGCGAGAGGGGAGCTTATCGGAATCCGGGAGCCCCTTTTAATAAGGGGGCCCCCAGATGCCGGCCCCCCACTCTGGGTGAATGAGTATGGGGTTAAAGTAATTTATTAGTCCGCTCCGGTGCCCCCCCTCTCTTCTTTAGCTCTTTTACGAGGGGGGCTGCTTCTTCGATGTCTTCTGGGGGGGTGTGTGCAGGTCTTCACCGCCGTCTGGTTCTCTTCTGCCGGGGGGGCGCTTTCTTCTTTAGCTCTTTTACAGCGGCCCCCTCCCAGGCTTCTTCAACGTCTTCAGGGGGGGGATGTGTCAGTCTTCACCGCCGTCTGGTTCTCTTCCGCCGGGGGGGTGCTTTCTTCTTTAGCTCTTTTACAGCGGCCCCCCTACCAGGCTTCTCCTTCGACGTTTTCGGCGGGGGGTGCCCGGGCTTCTGTCGCCTTCTGCCTTCTTCTCTTCTTCTTCGATGTTGACACGTCGCTTCCTCCCGCTGTAATGCCGTGTGCGTGGCTCGCACCGATTTATATAGGCCTGCCAACCACTGGCTCCCACTGCTGTCTTTTGAGCTTATGAGGAGGGAGAGGGTTGGTGGAGCTGCACAAAAGCTTTTATTGAAATACATTTCTTAATAGCCACAAAATATATAAATCCAATTTGTTTGCACCTTTGCAATGTAGCAGTGACAGTATACTGTCCTGCAAATACCCTGTGACGATTGCAGAGCAATAGGATATGCCCAGCACACCCCATCACACTCTAGGCTGTCAGCAGAAAACTACAGAGAGACCAGACATCCAGCACAATAGGAGAGAGCAACAGTGACTGGTCTTTATTGCAGGAAGTTCATGCACAGAGGCAAAGTTTCACACTAGATTACTACACAGACCGGGAAAAAATCCCAAAGATTCAAGTAAGAATACACATAAACCTCTGCACACTACTATACTGTATACCTTCATACACTTTTGCATAATTGAGTATTAAAGCACACCTCTGTTCCTCACCTGCCCATTGGCCCTCCCCTGTATCCATGACAAAAAGAAAATGTATGAAACTTTTTTTTCTAGGTGTCTTATTCTGGGTCTAGTGAGGTCACACATCCTCTTCACCCTCTAATTACGCCAGTACCACAGCAAGTAGTGGCATATCATCATGTAAAGATGTGCACAGCTCCGTGCAGCATTTTCCTGTGAGCTCTGAACTCATATAAAGTGGGTTGACTGATACCCAGAGAAATGCAATCACATTGCTAGATGTGACTGTAAGGGACAGTGCTGGAGATCAGAGACAGTTGTGCTGAAACATTTGCATTCCCTGGCAGAAATGGTGAAATGTTGGCGATATTGAAAATATATAGTTACATAGTTAGTCAGGTTGAAAAAAGACACAAGTCCATCCAGTTCAACCACAAAAAAAATAAACAAGCAAAATAAAAAACACAATACAATCCCATACACCCAACTCCATACCCACAGTTGATCCAGAGGAAGGCAAAAAAAACCAGCAGAGCATGATCCAATTTGCTACAGCAGGGGAAAACATTCCTTCTTGATTCCCCGAGAGGCAATCGCATTTACCCTGGATCAACTTTACCTACAAATCTTAGTACTCGGTTATATTATGTACATTTAGGAAAGAATCCAGACCTTTCTTAAAGCAATCTACTGAGCTGGCCAGAACCACGTCTGGAGGGAGTCTGTTCCACATTTTCACAGCTCTAACTGTGAAGAAACCTTTCCGTATTGGGTATCTAGACGTAAAGAGTGCCCCCTTGTCCTCAGTGTTGACCGTAAAGTGAATAACTCAACACCAAGTTCACTATATGGACTCCTTATACATTTGTACATGTTGATCATATCCCCCCTAATCTCATCTTCTCAAGAGTGAATTTAGTTCTTCTAGTCTTTCCTCATAGCTGAGCTCCTCCATGCCTCTTATCAGTTTGGTTGCCCTTCTCTGCACTTTCTCCAGTTCTCCGATATCCTTTTTGAGAACTGGGGCCCAAAACTGAACTGCATATTCCAGATGAGGTCTTACTAATTTGTACAGGGGCAAAATTATCTCTCTCTCTCTCTGGAGTCCATACCTCTCTTAATGCAAGAAAGGACTCTCTTAATGCAAGAGGATCCTCCTCCACTACAGATCCCCTCAGTTGTACTCCCCCTAGTATGTATGATGCATGCATATTCTTAGCCCCCAAGTGCATAACTTTACATTTATCAACATTAAACCTCATCTGCCACATAGTCGGCCAATTAGACAGAGCATTGAGGTCAGCTTGTAAATTGGTGACATCCTGTAAGGACGTTATTCCACTGCATAGCTTGGTGTCATCTGCAAAGACAGAAATCTTACTTTTGATCTCGGGTCCATTATCATTTATAAATATATTAAAAAGTAAGGGTCCCAACACTGAACATTTGGGTACACCACTGATAACCTAAGACCAGGTGTCTCCAAACTTTTCATTTCGAGGGCCACATCGTAAATTTTACACATACAAGGGGGCCGAGAAAAAAAAGATTTATTATTAAATTCGCAGCAGCGGAATAGAATAAAATGTACCAGGCTTCTGGAAGCGGGGCTAGATGGTGCACCTGTGTCCTACTCCTGCAGCTAAATGTAGTTAAACTTCCATTGTGCATTAAATCGGTGTCCCCATCAGAGTCTCCCCACACATTTGTGTCTCCATCACTCATCAGAGGATCCCTGCCAACTGATGTCTCCATCAGAGCCCCTCTGCACATTTGTGTCACCCTCAGAGCATCAGATCCCCCTGTGTCCCCATCACAGCCATCAAACCCCCTACAACTGTGTCCCCTTCAGTGACATAACCACTCACCCACAGCTTTGTCCCTTCAGTGTCAAACTCCCCCAAATTGTGTCCCATTCAGTGCCATAACCCCCCACAACTGTGTCCCCCTCACTGCCATACCCTTCCACAACTGTGTCCCCTTCAGAGCAATCAACTCCACCCCCCCCCCACACTAACAACTGTGCCCCCAACATAGCCAATTCATCCCCATTCTGCACATTTGTTCCCTTCTCATCAGTCTCTCCGTACTTTACCGCTGTGCACTGTGCCTCAAGTGCAGACCTTCTGCACTTCCCCATTTTGGCTCCCGCACTGCTGTTACACTTCATTGGTTGAGGCCAAGCGCCGGGATTGGTCGAGGCCCGAGCGAGCGCCGGGATTGGTCGAGGCCCGAGCGAGCGCTGGGATTGGTCGAGGCAGAGCGCGGGGAGTGGTTGTGGGTCCTGTGCTGCATACTGCCAGGGGCTGCTGAGTATGCATCACAGGTTTTGCAACCCCACAATGCTTTTGCTCAAAGACCGTCCATGCACGAGTCTAAAGACTCTAGCTGCGGGCCGTACTTTGGAGACCCCTGCCTTAGACCATTCAGAGTAAGAATCATTAACCACTACTCTCTGAATTCTGTCTTTTAGACAGTTTTCTATCCATTTACAAACTAATATTTCCAATCCTGTAGACCTTACCTTACACATGAGCCGTGTGTGGGGGAACTGTATCGCAGGCTTTTGCAAAATTCAAGTATACCACGTCCACAGCCACGCCTCTGTCCAAGGTTTTACTTACCTCTTCATAAAAGGAAATCAGGTTTGTCTGACAACTTCGGTCTTTCATGAATCCATGCTGTCTGTTGCTTAAATAGTTTTTTTCCAGCAAGAACTCATCCACGTGGTCTTTTATTAAACGTTCCAGTATCTTCCCAACTATAGAAGTTAAACTAACAGGTCTATAGTTACTTAGTAAAGACTTTGTTCCCTTTTTAAATATGGGCAATACATTGGCCCATATTGGCAATATGACTGATCATACCAAACAACTGTCTTTTATTTAAGGATAGTGATCATATGAAGCCATTTATTAGTTGTTTGGCCCCTTTTATAATCATGATCAAAAGTTTGCATACCCTGGAATGTTTGGTCTTGGAACAGACACACCGGTGACACACAGTTTAAAATGGCGAATCAAGGTTAATTACTCACATCTGTGGCTTTGTAAATAGTGTCTGTGTATAACTAGTCAATGAGTTTGGCTCCCACGAGGATGCAATGAGCAGGCTAGATACTGAACCATGGGAAGCATAAAGGACTGTCCAAAGACCTGCATAACAAGGTAATAGAACTTTATAAAGATGGAAAAGGATATAAGAAGATATCCAAAACTTTGAATATACCAGTCAGTACTGTTCACTTATTAAGAAGTAGAAACATTTGGGGATATCTTGATACCAAGCAAAGGTCAGGTAGACCAAAGAAGATTGCAGCCACAACTGCCAGAAGAATTGTTTGGGATACAAATAACAACCCACAGGTAACCTAAGGAGAAATACAGGCTGCTCTGGAAAATTATGGTGTGATTGTTTCAAGGAACACAATCCGATACTTGAACAAAAATGAGCCACATGGTCAAACTGACAGAATTAGCCTTTTACTGTGGCAATGCCACAAAAAAGCTTGGTTACAATATGACCCACAACACCTTGCACACCTCACAGATTCTGTCTCTCTGTAATCTGGGGTAATGAGAACAAAATAGAGCTTTAAGGTCACAACCATAAGCACTACGTTTGGAGAGGCGTCAACAAGGGCCTATAGCAGTGATGGCGTACCTTGGCACCCCAGATGTTGTGGAGCTGCATTCTACATGATAATCCATTATGCTGCAGAGTGCATGAGCATCATAGGAAATGTAGTTCCAAAACATCTGGGGTGCCTAGGTTCACGATCACTAGCCTATAGCAACTAGATTACCATCTCTATTGTAAAGCACTGTGGTGGCTCACTGATGTTTTGGGGGGGGGGGGGTGTGACCTCTCAAGGCTGCGCATGGGACGCTCTTTGACATTCCAGCACAATAATGATCCTAAGCACAATGCCCAGTTGACCCTCCAGTGGTTACAGCAGAAAAATGTGTAGGTTCTGGAGTAGCCATCACAGTTTCCATTGAGCCACTCTGGGGAGATCTCAAACGTGCAGTTCTTGCAAGATGACCAAAGACTTTGCATGACCTGGAGGCATTTTGACAAGACAAATGGACAGCTATACGGCCTGTGAGAATTAGGAGCCACATAGACAACTATTAAAAATACTGCATGCTGTCATTGATGCCAAATAGGGCAATATACAGTACAGTATTAAGAACTAGGGTATGCAGACTTTTGAACAGGGGCCATTTTATTTGTTTACTTGTGGCCATGTTTTGTTTTAGGATTGTGCCATTCTATTATGTCCTACAGGTAAATATGCATCTCCCAAGAAATAAAAGATGTGTTTTTCCTGCTCACTTGTGTTTTCTTTAAAAATGGTACACACTGTATAATATATTAGCAATTCTCCAAGGCTATGCAAACTTTTGAGCAACTGTAGGTAGAGAAGCTGCCACTGCTGGGGGGAAAAGGCAAAAAAAATTTTGGGCCCAACAAGAAAGGGGCTTTATCATGGATTTCTAGGAGCGTGTAAGGTGAATAGCATTGTGCGGAGCGTTATTTGAAAACATTGTCAGCCTCACTAAACTGATGTGAATGTATATGACTTCTGTAAAGTACTATTAAAATAAATAAAATACTAAGTATTTTAGCAACAATTTGTAATCGATACTAATTTTAAACAAAATGACCCTTTCGGATTTCACTTCCAAACCCTATAGGGACAAGAAAATGAAAAAATAACATTGTACCTATTGTCATAATGTTCCATTTACATCAAAATGTTGTTTTTCCCCCCCCCCCCTAGATTTTCTAATGGATCCTTAAATGACTCAAACATAACTTCTTTTGCAATTGACAAATACATCTATGTAGCAAAAAAATACAGTCCTCATGTGGAAATTTGGGATAAGAAGTCAGAAAAACTATCTGGAGTACTAGACTGCGCTCTTTTTCTCAAGTAAAGGCTATATTTTTACTATTATTTGTGTTCTTTAGCTTTGAGTATTTTATTTTTTTTAATAAAATGTTTTCCTGTGTTATAGAGAGGAAATTGTAAAACAGAGAAAACTGAAGAAGGAAGATTCTTACACTGCACGAGTAAAAGCTTTATTTCTGCAGAAGAATACTGCTCTGTGGGTGGGGACTGGAGGAGGACACATTCTTCTCATTGACTTGTCAACACGGCGCCCACTAAAAATCATTTCTAGTTTCTGTGACTCTATCCGATCCATGATTCCCGCCCAGCTAGGTAAAGAAAAACGTAATACATTTTCTTGTTTGGCAGCTTTTTGGTTCAGTCCACTTAGAATGTATATATTAGATTTGAATACATAACTGAACTAACAGAACCTGAATTTCCAGCTGTTTTGCTAAAGCTACTGTTGTACCTTTTACCTTTTTACAGTGGAACTTCGCTCAATAAATCTTTGTGAACAAGCAGGTGTTTGATTCAGTAGAGACATACAATGTTCCCTATGTTGCAGCCTCTGCTCCCCCCCCCCCCAATGACAGCAGAGAAGTTCCCTGCACTAGCCATCATTTGTTGAAATCAGGGTAGTAATGCGGGGCTCCGCCCACACTGCCATGAACTATAGCCCCGACATCCTTTGCGGCTGTTGGCTTGAAGTTCTCAATGAATAGTATTGAATTATTGAATAGTATTCATTGATACTTCCTGTCAGTGTATCTGCTTGCCCAAGATTTCCGGGCACACAGATACATTTATACAGACAGATCTGCAGGAGACCTGCATGGCACCAGTGATCTGCTGATTTTGTATCATCAGACTTTGGGAATGCAAGGATTTTTAATGTACAGCTGAGTGAGTGAGTAACTTGTATAGCACTACAAATGCGAACTAAATTGCCTTAAGGTGCTTTTTGTCTTTAGTTTTTTCCTAAAAGCCGATGGTTTTCTTCCATGCGGATGGTCTTGGGTAGAGCGTTCCAAAGCCGAGGTCCCAGGGTATCAGTGGTGGGGTGCTAATTACAGTTGATACAGTATTTTAAATTCAAAACAATAAGCTGGGAAGGTACCTGCAAACAGTTTTGTGCCCCATTTGCTTTCCTAGACAATGGAAACAAATTATTTCTTAAAGCAGAGTTCTGCCTGGGTAAAATTTGTTTTTACTGTAGCTGCTGACTTTTAATATATGGACACTTACCTGTCCATAGAGCATAGGTGCTCAACCTTTGGCCCTCCAGCTGTTGCAGAACTACAAGTCCCATCATGCCTCTGCCTTTCGGAGTCATGCTTGTACCTGTCAGCCTTGCAATTCCTCATGGGGTTTGTAGTTCTTCAACAGCTGGAGGGCCACAGGTTGAGCGCCCATACCCATGCCATAGAGCCTGCAATGTCGGCACCCGAAGCCTACCTGCCCCCTCGGCTCCGGGTGCAGGCGTCGGCATCCTTACTAAGGGAAACAGGAATTGAGGCCTTACGTCTTCGCAGCCTGTTTCATACTACACATGCACGAGTTGCACTGCACTTTATGAATGGTCCCTGCTGTCTTCTTCTGGGACCTGTGTGTCTCCCAGAAGGCAGAAGGGGGGGGGGGGCGTCACAGGACACAGCAGAGTTAATATACAGCTTCAAGTGACTGGACACTGCCCAAAAAGACAGCTTCTCCAAGCCTCCGTTTTGTTCTGATTTCTGAAGGTGATAAAATGGCCCCACAGGGTCCACTGGTGAGTGCAGCTGTGTAAGGTGGAGCTCTGACACTACCCCCTTGCAGTGTGCCCTGGGTTCTGGAGGCATTGGGCAGTCAGGACACTACCAGAATGTGTTTTTCCCTTGAGGGTGCTAAAAAAGGCTATGGCAGCATTTAAAATGTGTGGTCTGGTATGGCCTCTGCGCAATGTCATAACTAAGTACTTCTGTTTCTATGCCCCACACTGACTCCACAGAATCCAGCCTGAATCTGTATCCTGCTGCCACCTATCAACGCTGATATGTACTGTGACATGTTTTTTTGTTTGTTTCTTAGCTCAGTGGTAATTCCAAAACAGTGAGTTTACTTAATGCTAGAAATAGTTTTCAGGGCTTTCCTGCCCACTTTTATTTAAAAGAACTTCAAAAGTTCATACAGATATGTCTTGCCACACGTGGGGTTTTCACCATCAATACGAACAAATCTAACATTCAGCCTCCTGGAACTCCACTTAATACATCTTTGTCAACAAGCCGTTTTTTTATTCAGAAGAGACATACAATGTTCCCTATGCTGCACCTCACCTAATATGTCTATTCTTAGATGCTCTTGGGCTGCTACACTGCTCACCATGCAATGAATGGTAAGCCTTGCAGTCCTATGGTGGATACTCCTTTCCGTAGCTTGCCACAGTAGTTCTTTCAGTAATGAATTGTAGTGAGCACAGGTACAGTCAGTGTCATTCTTTCTCCTTTCATCCCTTGTGAAGGAATAGTAAACACTTACCTTCATCACTTGTGAAGGGCAGTAAACCCTTTTACAGCCACTGTAAGCGGTGGCTTCTGGGGGTTTTACTGCAGCCGGGAGTAGGTGTAATTCTGACAATTTGACTGTGTTTTGGCGGCTGTGCAGCTGCTAGATCGCTTCCACAAACTCCTGTGTACTGTCAGTATCCCCAAACACACCCAAACATTTAAGATTCTCCCAGAAAGATTTTTGAGCCCTCATGAACATACAATTCTAAATGCATGCGTCAGGGTCCCCTACATGCAAAAACAATTGATTGTGTTACACATCGCCATGCACACTGGATCAAGCTTAATAGTTCCAAGTCCATTATTCACAGTTAACTCTAAAGTGATGACCTGTAGTGATGTTTAAAGTGTAGGGTACTGAAGTATGTAGCCATTTCCTGGCCGCACGCAACGCTTGACATGTTGGGTATCGATATACTCAGCGCAATCATCGTTTACATAAAATAAAAAAAAGTGATAGTGACTTATTGTGTTTGTGTGCCCTAAAATTTACTTTAGTGTATTATTTACTGAAGTTTTAAATCTCCTAAATGGTTGCACTAATATTGTGTGACATAAAACGTCAGAACTACCACTTTTTTTTCCCCTTCTGTGTCTAGTATCAGAAAATATGTAATGCTTTGGGGGCTTTATGAAATCCCCAGACCATAAAATGTAAATGTGTCTCTGGCAGCAAAAGAGTTAAATTATAGTTATTACAAAATGTTGTTTTATTTTTTAATCTCTGTGTTTCTATTATATGGAACTGCTATTTTTACACTATGAACCCTTTTCTGTCGCCTTGGTGTGGAGATTTTAAAGGTGTTTATTTGGGTTGCTGTTTTGCAATGCCTTTCAGTCTGCAAAGTAAAAAGAGCACTTAAGGTATAGTACATATACAAAGGTGATCCAAATAATATCTAGTGATCATCACTACAATCATAAATAAGAAGAGTATTCCCGCGCTACCAGGATAATGATAAAGAAATGGAACACTATTGCAGCAGACACTGGATTGGTCAATCCGTACCAACAATAAGTATATATAAAAAAATTCAATATGTGGTGTTGCGCTCTAGTGAATAGTGACTCGCTACCATACATAGTGTTAAAGTGTACATCCCATGTGCAAAATTGCATGGAAAAATTGTGTGATAATCGCTACATAATTGCATAGACTACAAGGTGCACTGAAAATATAAATAGCATAAAAAAGTCCAACAGTGCACATAAGTATCCAGAAAAAAGATGGATAAATAAAGTCTAATATATAAAGTGCTGTGCTCCAAGTGACAATCTGTACAAATACAGGGCCGGATTCAGATGCCTGAGCGTATCTATCCGGCCGGCGTAACATATCTTAGATACGTTACGCCGCTGTAACTTTGGGCGCAAGTTCTGTATTCAGAAAGAACTTGCGCCCTTATTTACGGCGGCGTAACGTATGTGTTGCGGTGTAAGGCCGCGTAATTCAAATGGGGATGTTGGGGGTGTGTGTTGTTTAAATTTGCCTTGACCCCGTGTTTTTTAAGGTTTTTTTTTAACGGCGCATGCGCCGTTCGTGAAAACATCCCAGTGCGTATGCTCGAAAATCCGCCGCAAAACGTCATTGCTTTCGACGTGAACGTAAATTATGTCCAGCCGTATTCGCGAACGACTTACGCAAACGCGGCGCGGAAACGACGGCTATACTTAACATAGGATACGCCGCACATACCCCTCATATAGCAGGGGTAACTTTACGCCGGAAAAAGCCGAAAGGAAACGACGTAAAAAAAAAGCACCGGGCAGTCGTTCGTTTCTGAATCAACGTAAATAGTAATTTGCATATTCCTTGCGTAAACAAACGGAAGAGCCACCTAGCGGCCAGCCTGAAATTGCAGCCTAAGATACGACGGTGTAAGACACTTACACCTGTCCGATCTTAGGGATATCTATGCGTAACTGATTCTATGAATCGGGCGCATAGATACGACGGCCGGACTCAGAGACTATGGCCACAAATACAGCTTTCATAGTTTAAATGGGGATGGGAACCTGACTAACTGGTCAGGCGATGGAATGTTTTAGGGTCAGCATCTGCTCTTAGTGCCATGGTCATCTCCATATAATTATATTGCACTTGTTCTGACAGTTCGTTCTGGTCTCTGAAGTAATTTTTCCCAGAGCATGTGGAGTTTCTCGTGCAAACGCACATTACAAAATATTATAAAAAACAGTTCTAGTATGGTGAGTTAGAAAAAAATTCTAAAGCAGAATGCTTACTGTATACAAAGCATCAGGAGGGGTTGGGCAGGAAGGAGATCGGCACTCACACACACAAATGACTGGCAGGGAGGGAAGAGGAGAGACTTCTAGCACACAGCGGGATCAGCAGTCATGATTACCATGGTCAGTACACCTAGGGGGACACAGTAACACACAGGATCAACCAGATATTTTACAACATAGAATGTAATAAATGACACTGCAGAAGTGCTATATTTTTCATGCTTTAAGGGAACGGAAGCTTTTTTTTTTTTCTTACAAGGTTACAACCGATTTAATAAACACTACTTTGAAACTTGTGATTTTTGTATGACCGCTTATTTTGTCTGTTGTAAAATACAGAAGTTTTTTGGGCACCAGGATTCTAGATTGCAACAGTAGTGTACAAAGTTAAAGTGGAGTTCCACCCATTTAAAAGTCAGCAGCTGCAAAAAGTGTAGCTGCTGACTTTTAATAATCGGACACTCACCTGTTCCACGGTCCAGCAAGGTGGGCGCAGGAAGCCTCGCTCCGCTCCCCATCCTCTCTGCGGTGCTGGCATTCGAACTGTGGGCGCCCTGCTGCGGCTTAACAGCCAGGCATGCGCGCAATGTAAATGGCCAGGCAATTTTCTGGGACCTGTGTCGTGTCCGAGAAGAATGCAGGTAGGGGGTTAAGGTGAACTTCTGGTGCCAGGGGAGATAATGGGAGCTGGGTGCCTATAAAAATTGGGTACCCCCCCCCCAAAAAAAAAACAATGACATGCCAAATGGGGCATGTCAGGGGGTCACCAGCACTTAAAGCGGAAGTACCATTTTTGGATGGAACTCCGCTTTAACTCTAGCATAGGGAGAAAGCTATTCAGTCTCAGGTTGCTAAAGAAGACAACTGGCCATTCAATGAAACTGGATGGGATGTGGTTTATCCTTAAACTGTGTAAGGGATTCTTTACTGTCAGAACAGTAAGGATGTCCCACAGCTGGTGGTGTCAGTGGGGGGTGTCAATAATTGAAAACACTTTTAGATGTGCATTTGCGTGGATGCAAGATATGGGAAATTGTAGTGGCATAAACACATACATACACACACCCACACAGGTTGAACTGGATGGAGTGGTGTGTTTATTCAACCTTACCAACTATGTAACTCTGATATAAATTCAGTTATCTTTTACTCCAGTCATGCAGCCATATCTGCTGTTAAATTGCAGTCTTTAGTGTGTCTCTGAATCCTCTTAACAGTGATTTGTATCTTTTCATCTTTTCCAGATAAAGGAAGTGTTAAAAATGTTGTACTAATTTTGGGATGCCGCTGCACACCACAAAAAGGTATTTTGTGTGTTGGTGTGTGTATATTGTTATATGTATATAAAAAAAACTTTTAAAATGTGTATACAGTATTTTCATTAATCATTAATATGGATTTAGCAATAAAGCTTTTGTCTTCTTATATTTTGCTGTAGAAATACAATCTTTTCTTTCTGTATGGGATACAAACCTCCCACACGAGGTTCAACACCTTAAGAAACACAATGAAATTAGACAAGAGCTGGCAGAAAAAGCACGGGGGTCGTCTCTAGACTTGTAATTGGAGGTAAGTTAATATATGCAGTAAATCTTTATGTGATGTACTGATGCCATTTGTGTTATAGTGAACAAACAACCTAACAAATTGTAGATCCCTTTTATGAGAGAAATCTAGTGGCTTGCTGTTTTCAGTGTTCCTCCTGAGAGCTATTTTCTTGCAGATTTGTTCTGTATTAGCCATTTCAAGCTGTTGAGATCTGCAAAATCCTTTCATTCGTGCTATTGGACTAGACAACTTTATTGGGGCTATGAACTTTCAACTAGCTTACATTTTGGAAATATGTCCCATTCATCATAATTCTCATTTTTTTAAAGTCACTGGTCTGTATGAAAGCATTTTCTTTTGGACTAGAGGCAGTATGTATGTTAATTAAAGGGGTTGTAAACCCTCATGTTTTTTCAACTTGATGCCTCCTATGCATTAAGGTGAAAAAAACACCTTGCAGTGACCGCCGCCCTACGTGGGCCCCATATTTCCCTCAGCAGGGACGTACTGTGTCACTCTCCACAGGGTCCCTAATCTTTATTCGATAGATTGATAGCAGCTTAGTCAATAGCTCCCGCTACTGTCAATCAAATTCAATGACCTGGTGGGCCGGGCCAAGTCCGGCATCCGTGTCTATAGACGCAAATGCTGGACTCGGGACCACGCCTGCAAGGTAACCCGGGAGAGCTCTTCTCCTAGGGGGTCATCTGATGTGGGGAGGGACCCCAGAAGGGGATGTTCGGGGCCACTCTGTGCAAAACGAGCTGCACAGTGGAGGTAAGTATTGACATGTTTGTTTAAAAAAAAGAAAAAACGAGCCTTTACAATCACTTTAACACTATGCTTTCTGTACTTTACATATAATATAGTGGTGCTGAATGCCTGCTTATCTGACTTCAGTTCATTAAGTCACAGACCCAGTACCAGCATTCTGCAATTGTATACAAAACTAAAAAGAACCCCCCCCCCCCAATGGGACTTTTTAGGCAGAATCACGGATACATAGCATATAAAAAATGCCAATTTTTATTACAAAAAGACCCACAACAATGTCATCATTTTGCATGGGACAAATCCTAAATATAGAACATGGTACCATACAATATTGCATATAACTAGTGTTGAGCAGAATACGCCATATTCGATTTCGCGATATATCACGAATATATAGCCGAATATTCGAGAAATATTCGCTAAATTCGAATATTCGTGATATTTTATCGAAATTAAATTTTTGTGAAATTTCGCTATTGCGAATGCGAAAATAATTGCGAAATTTCGACAACAGCGGAAGGAGCACTCTGGCTCAGAATATTCGTGATATTTTGCACTCTGATTGGCTCCGAATATTCGTGATATTGTATCGAAATTTCGCAAAATGCAAATGCGATATTGATGGCAAAATTTCGGAAGGAGCACTCTGATTGGCTCAGAATATTCGTGATATTTTACAATACAAAATAATTGCGAAATTTCGACAAATGCAGAAGGAGCACTCTGATTGGCTCAGAATATTCGTGATATTTTACAATAGAAAATAAAAAGTGTTTTGCATTGGTGGTGATTCTTTACTCTATCCATCTGTCACAGCCGTTTGTCAATCAAACACCTTGAAGATTGAACACGTTCATGCTGCATGCTTTGGACTTTTTTTCACTTCACATATCAAAGACATTTTTATGAAAGATTATTTTTCTATTATTGGGGCTATATTTCTTTATATATTTGTTTCACTGTGTATTTCACAAGTTATTTGCGCTTGCTTATTTTATAATTTGCCCACATGTCTTGTCACTAGACATATTTTTTATTCTTGTAGAGCGACTCCATTTTCTGTCTTGTATTAATTTATGTTGTATAACATTTTTGAGTTGCTGCTGTATTCTCCCCTTTTTTAAGGTATGCGCAATTTTTTCCTTCTTACAAAAAAAAATATCAAACATACAAATATTCATAACAGAAACATACACAAAGCCCCCCCCCTTTTGCATCAGAGACAATCAGAGTTCTCCTACCACAGTTATCGAAAATTCGCAATCATTTTCGCATTCGCATTAGCGAAATTTCGCAATTTATTTTTTTTTATATTCGGCAACATAAAAGGATCGCCTCAGCTTAGCTACTCGGCCCAGGGTCTCTAATCATACCAGCAATGCTTTTAGACGTCGATAGGATGTGATCTGTTTTAAAAATAAAATTGAAAAAATGCGAATATTCGGAATAGCGAATATTCACCGCAAAATTCGAAATATATCGCGAATACTCGAATATGCCATATTCGAGCCGAATATTCGCAATACGAATATTCGTGAGCAACACTACATATAACCTGCTCATCAAAGGTACACCCAAAAAACTGCCAACGGTCATGTAGCTTGGTCAGTTTTGCTGTAATCCTCAAGCGTATCTCATCATGTTTCAGAAGACAATTTCCTTCTTCAGGGTAGGGCTATATCGGTTCTAAAATCTAATTCTCAAAAGGTGAAATTGGCAATGGCAGTCTCCACTAATATGACAGAAATCAATAGCTCCTGGTAAAATGTACACAAATTTAACGAGTTATCTCAGCAACTCGGCATCTCTTATTGGAAAATCCAGTCCAATGTTTCAGTCGGACATATATTCTAAGGACTAGTCACCTGTATGCGTACAAAAATTCATACAAAAAATATCAGAGCATTCCAATGCCAATTGAAAGCAGTTCAAGATTTTGTTAGATTTTAGCATTCAATTTTGGAATAAATTTATTTTACCAAACAAAAACCACATACACTGTTTAGAAAGTCGTACATTCGGAAACATTTTCCATCCTGCTCCTTCGAATTTTCTCTTTACTGTGATTGAAAATTAACATCAATTTGACCCCACTAATTTTATTAGAAGAATGTTATTGGAGCATTCTTACAGCTAAAAATGTTGACTGAAAATATTCTACTAGTGTATACCAAGCTTTGGTGGAAGATCTAGAAGCAGCAGGAGAGGTGGGGGCACAGATTAGTAGATATCAGCAGCACAGATGGGGAAAACGAGGGCATCAGAAGGGTTGGAGGTGCATAGATCTTCACACAAAGGCAGTGAAGCAGGAATAGAAGGATCAGGAGACAGCAGGAACAGTATAAGAAAATAATTTTAGCTGCTGACCTGGATCAAAATGAATAGGAGTGAGTAACGACTCTGTACATCCTTTTTTACAGTATTCCTTCCTTCCCAGCAGGCCCTGAACAGTACACACCAATTCTCATTACAATAGTTAGGAGTGGGATATGCCATAGAGGATCTCTCATTGCAGATATGCACTTCTATGGCTTCAGAAACCCCTCTTATGTTAGCAAGGTTGCGAACCCCCCACAACTTTTTTCAGGGCTGTTTACACCATGCTTTTGAAATCTAGATGTGTTTATAAATGCATGTTTTTGTGTTTTCAATGCGTTCCAGTGCATTTTTTTGTCTAATTTTTTGTGCCAAAGTTTCATGTTGGTTTTTGTGCCCCCTCAAGAGTAGCACCAAAAAAAAAGTACATGCGTTTTTGGTGCGTTTTTGCTTGCATATTCTGTTGGGTGTTAGGAGCCGCCAACCGATGGCTTCCTAATGCTGACAGCAGGGGTGAGTTACTGGTTGTTAGGACGCCAGCAGCTGACGACTAACCCACAGAAATTACAGGCAACAAAAAAAACACATTCCCCTGTGTTTACGATGTATGTTTCCACGTTCCAGATGCGTTCCATGCAGAAAAAATGTAGCATGTTGTCCTTTTGTTGACTGCACTGAAACACACTGCGCTGGTGTGAACTAGGGTCATTGGACCCAATGGTAACTACTGTCCATGCATTTTTAATGCAGATTAAAAATGCACTGGACTGCATGTGGTGTGAACTGGCACTTAGGTTTGCATTTTTTTTTACTGACAACTTGAAATATGGCAAACTCCTATTTGAATGGAAGATAATTGATACTCAACAATGGAGACTTCGGGGGGCACTGTCCCACGCAGAACATAGCTGAAGCCAACTGTTGGATTTTCAAGGACAGTTCTCCCATCCACGGACTATCAGGGCTCTTTTTTATATGAGTGGCTGTGGGGCAGTTAAAATCGGCAGCTGCCCACCTAAATTCCAACATTAGAGCCAGTTGGGTCTGTACACATGCTGCAGCTGCGATGTTCTACTTTGTGGCTGTGGCAATTTTAACTCTTATATTACTAACATACTAAAAAGTCATATTTTTACTGCTGTTTAGTGCTCTGTAGCAGAATCACAGTAACAGCAGTTTCACTAAGATGTGAGGGAGAACTGGCAACAGGATCACAGATGGCAATAAAAAATTAACAGTGGGCCTAAACTTCCTAATTCTACTAAAACGTATGTATTTGACTGTGGCTTGTATTACTGTTACTTTTTTGTCCTAATGAATATGGTTTCAACATGCTGAAAGTGAGGTAAAATCTCCAATACCTAGTTCACACTCAGGAGCATAGGCGTGCTCACAGGTTGTGCCAGGGGTGTCCAGGCACACCCTAATCACCCCATGCACATTAGTATTATTGCTCTGTGTAACAGCAGGAACATGGGAAAGATCTCCCTCTTACTGGCTCTGCCATACGAGAAGTGTTTACGCTCTTCTCTTTCACTGTGCTGGCAGGGAGATCAATGTAGCGGGGTCATATATATCTAGACACACACATGCATGTGTGTTTGAGCTTTAGAGCGCACACCTATGCTCAGGAGCCGCAAAAATAGGCAGCTGAGCTGCAATTTTACCACCCCCGTAACTTGTAAAGACAGCCATATGGGGCTGCACACATGGTGCAGCCCAGTACTTTGCTTCAAGACTGATACCCCCTGTTGCATTCAGCAGGCAGTATTGTCACTGAATATGAGCCATCACAGCAGTTCCTGCATGGTAGTGCAGAAAGGTAGGAAGCAAGATATCACCTCCCAGCCACATGTCGAACACCCTCTAAAACCTTATCCATCACATTTCAGAAGGATGGCAAGGGCTGGCGAAAGTGTGAATGAGCCCTTATGGAGTCCCAGATAGCAGTAAAAAGCCAAGAGGTGTTCTAACCCTTTCCCACTTTATCCAAAACTGAGCATATACGTTACACTCTATTGTGTATTATTCACATATAATATTTATATGTAAATGTGAGTAAATCAAGTGTTCATGTATGAAAATAGCATTTGTTACCTTGAAATGTTTTAAGCGTTATAATTTTTTTTCACCTGCATATTGGTTTATGCTATGCAAGTAAACTAACTGGCTTTATCTCTCTTTTTTTTTTAACACAGTAAATTCTGCTCATTGCTCTGTTTATTTGGTTTTCTGTATCATCTTTATAAACATAAGGATCATTGCAACATGAAGAAACACAGATTGCAGAACAGATGTGGAAACCAAACTCACTCATTGATATCTTTGAAGAAAATTGATGTACTAAAAAAAATTACGATGCATGCAATTTTAAACTAATTGGGACTCCTTTCGCATTAGTGCTTCTCCAAAGTTGCATGACTTTACATTCTTTAAATCAGTCACATCAAAAGTCGCACCTTTCCAAAGTTGCTGCGACATTAAGTAGCACTGATTTGAACAGGTGGAATTGAAAAGAATGCTGTGCCATTTTGTCTTGTAACTTTGATGTCCAAAGTCACATGACAAATCGCTTGTTTCCCTAATGAATTTATGCAAAGTAGCCAATATTTGATTGTTTTCAGTGCAATTTGGATGCATAGATAATACAAATCACACATTATGCATTTGCTATATATATATATATATATATTGGTATTTTATTTATTTTGATCCTTAATGGGCGTTCCCAAAAATTAAAGGGAACCTTTGTAAACTAATCTCATATGCGGAAACATTAATGCTTGTGGATGTGTTAAAGGAGAAGTATGTTTTTTTTCTTTTAGTTTTATACTTACCTCGGTGGATGGAGCATCAGACCGATGCTCCATCTGTCCCCCGCCGTCTGTGCACTGAGAACCAAGCCACCGAACATCGCAGTTGGCTTGGTTCTCACAGATCCCTGAGAGGAAAGAGGCTGACTGTCAGTCAGCCTCTTTCCTCTCTGCTTCTCCACGCTCATTGGAGCGCTGAGCCGTGGAAGGGCGGGGAGAGGCTGTCTCAGCGGCTCGCTGAGACTGCCATCAATCAGGACAGCTGGCGGATCCCGACTTGGGAAGTCGTGATGACGCGCTGCTCCGACTGATGGCAGTAACATTAACGGAGAGTGGACTTCAGACCGCTCAACGCTGAAAACGGGTCACAGGAGGGCAAAACGAATTGCACTCCTGTGACCCTTAGGAGAAGCCCAGCCAAAAAAGCTCAGGCTGGACTTCTCCTTTAAGCATACGACCCGCTGACTACATTTTTTTTCTTTTAAAAAAAGAACTGTATATGTACTTGTACATATGTACAGATTTTTTTTTTGTTTGAGGCCAGCTTAATTTTATACGGACGTTATACTGTGTACATTTTTCTTTTTATTATGTATGACATACTAATGCCATTTACTTATTTCATTTATTTTCTTTATATATGGAAATTCCAGTAAGGCTGGGTTCACACTATTACGAATTGGATCCAATTCGCATAGCAGGAGATTGTGACCAGCTCTCTATGGAGCCGGTTCACACATCTCCAAAGCGGCTCCAGTGCGAATTGCACAGGAGCCCTGTGCATCGTTTAGTCCGTTTCAGGTCAGAATTCAGCCCAAAATTCGGGCTGAAATAGTGAATGGAGATGCATCAGACTCCTGCTGTGAGCCACTGTGTGACACTGAACCCAGCCTAAAAGTTTTGAAAATTAAGATCTTTGGAGAAAATCTCAAATAAGATATGCTTTAATATATTTACACTTTTTTTTTTTGAATAAAGATCGTAAACCCTGCCTTTGTTCATTTTATTTCATAGGAGTTAAGTTTTGTACTTTTGCATTTAAGATACAACTGCACTTTCCATTGACTATTATATGATTTGAATATCGCTGAAGCTGTGTCATATATTCCAGTGATTATGTATTTTCCACAGCTGCTCTGATGAAGAGGTGCTGCTTCGAAATGTGTTAGCCAAGATATAAGAGCTTGGGCCTTCAAATGGACTTGTTGATATGCCTTTTTATATTAGTGTATAAACACATGCCCTGAGGAATACTGTTGTTTATTGCCACTTCTCTTCAGTGTTCTCTTTTGGAAGATTTTGATCCCATTTAATGTCATGTAGTAGGTCACAGCTTATTAAAGTTGTCTCCTTTCAAATGTATTGTTCTTGTCCTATCCTCATGTGTTGTTTGGAGTTAGTAGGTCCAGCAGAGCTTTCTCTAGTTGTGGCTTCCACCATTTGATCTAAGATATTGCTTTACATTTAATAAATTATGAGCGGCCAAATCTTCCAGGCCTGAGCTGCTATCCAGACTTCTCTAGTACCCTCTGCTGAGTTTGCAATGTACTCCGCTGCCAGATGTCGCATCAGCCGAGCAGCCTGCTCCCTTTGTTCATTGGTATTTCTTTTATTTGCGTCAAGCTTCGTTATAAATAAGCCTCTTAGGAATGCTTTAACCACTTCAGCCCCTCAAGATTTGGCTGCTCAATTACCGGGTCATTTTTTGCGATACGGCACTGCGTCACTTTAACTTACAATTACACGGTCGTGCGACGTACCCAAACAAAACTAATGTCCTTTTTTTTCCCACAAATAGAGCTTTCTTTTGGTGGTATTTGATAACTTGTGCGTTATTTTTTTTTTTGTGCTAGAAACAAAAAAAAGCGACAATTTAGAAAAAACACGATCTTTTACTTTTTGCTATAGTAATATCCAATTTTAAAAAAAAATTACTCAGTTTTGACCGATAAATATTCTTCAACATTTTTTTGGTAAAAAAAAAAATCGCAATAAATATTGATTGGTTATCGCAAAAGTTATAGCATGTACAAAATAGGGGGTAGTTTTATGGCATTTTTATTATTTATTTATTTAAATTTTTTCACTAGTAATGTCGGCGATCTGCGGTTTTTTATTTTATTTATTTTTTTAGAACGGTACTGCGATATAGCACACCCCTAGTGGGCAAAAGGCAAAGTGACGTAAGGTAATGTCGCTTCGCCCAGCTGTGCCATTCTGCCACAGTAAAACTGCAGCGGATGGTCATCAAGTGGTTAAAATAAAAGTTGGCCAAGATGTGTAAACACTGCAGCTCTAAAAGCGGTTTGTATCCGCAGATGATGTCAGTTAAAGCAACCTGTATAAAAAAAAATATTAAATTAACCCTTCATTTACTCAAATCAGTCGTAATAAACTCCTTTCTTTCCTTCTCGCTGTTTTTTTTTTGTTTGTTTTTTGTTTAAAATTTGTAACCATTTAAAAAAATTGCAATAATCCGTATATTGATTGGTTTGCGCAAAAGTTATAACGTCTACAAACTATGGGAAAGATTTATGGCATTTATAAATGGCGTTTTTATATATATATATTTTTTTTCTTTACTAGTAATGGCGGTGATCATCTTTTTTTTTTTGCGGTGTTGCGGCAGACAGGTCGGACTCTTTTTTTGACACATTTTTGGGACCATTGACATTTACACAGCGATCAGTGCCATAAATATGATTACTATGTAAAGGTCACTGGCAGGGAAGGGGTTAACAATAGGAGGCGATCAAGGGGTTAACTGTGTTCCATATGGTGTGTTCTAACTGGGGGGAAAGGGGACTAACTATAGGAGATGACGGATCATGTTTTATACTTTGAGGAGAGAAAGACAGATTGTGTCTTTCTACAGACAGCACAGGGATTTTCTCCTGCTCGTGCACGCGATCACACATGGCTGGTGACGATCCTGCCCGCCAACCACGCACATCAGGTTCCCCGCCGTGCAGGGGGCATGTGTGCGCCCTCTGGTGGCTCTTCTGGGCGAAGCCGTATATGTACGAAATTCGCCCACGAGAGCCATTCTGCCGCAGTATATCTGCATGTCGCTATTCATATCCAGGTTATCAGTGTCTCTCCGCCAATAATCCGAAAGCTCATTTGTAATTTTGTCATGGGAAGTAAAAAGATTCAGCCAGAAAGCTGAAAAAATCGTGCCCTGCAGTCTTCAGTGTAAAAAGCCTGAAGGCCTGCTAGCCTCATCTTTGGAGCGCTATAGGAGCGGGGTGTTTACCGCTTCTATTCCGCTCCTTCCCATTGAAATCAATGGGAAACTGCGGTAATACCGCCGGCAATGCGCCTCTGCAGAGGTGCATTGCCATTGGTAATAACCCTTTTTTGGCCGCTAGCGGGGGTTTAAAACCGCACCGCTAGCGGCTGAATATCGCGGTAAATACGACGGTATAGCAGTGCTAAAATTCACGCCACTATATACCGCCACTGCACCTCCCCTGCCCCATGTGAAAGGGGCCTTAGAATCTGGCTCAGTGGGGATTCAACTTCCTCTGATCCTTATGACATAGGGTAAGTAGTATTGTGCCACCTGATTGGTTTCTGTCAGTTCCCACCACCTCATCTTGGCCCTGGCCATTCAAACAGCCAGAGCCTGTGAACTCAGAAGGAAGGCTGGGTGAAGATGGAAGCACTGGAGGAGCCATGACAGCGCTGCCCTGGAGAGCTCCCTTTATAAGTAAGTCTGTCATAATGTGCTAGTATGCAGTGCTTTCTTTTGTTTTGGTGGTTTATTACTGCTTTAAGAACTTTATTTTATTTTGTTTAGCGTGGAGTAGGGATATATACTGTAAATCAGGGGTTCCCAACCTTTTGAAGAGCAAGGGCCACTTAAATGACTTGGTAACCGGTCACGGGCCACAATGAGGAGCAGGTGGATGACAGCTCACTCGGCTCTATAGAGCCCACTCTACTCTCAGCACACCAAACTCGCAGGTAATAGAAGTCTATGGCTCAGTGCATGTAACCCACAGGATCAGTTTGAAAGCAGCGCAGTAACCACTGCATAACAGATATGCCCATATATACACTGTGATATTAGTAATAAACTTCCCTTTAATAACAGTGTTCTATTTTATTCCATCCCAGAGCAGGAGGTCGAGGCCACATCAGAAGGGCTCCGCGAGCCACATGTGGCTCCCGGGCCACTGGTTGGGCACCCCTGCTGAAAATGGTCACACCAAATATTGATTTGATTTGTATTTATTTTCTGTTTATTTACTTTCCATTTTGTTAATTGATAAAAAAAAATATTAACAGTTCTCTTTCTTAATTTACATCACTTTCTCACACCTGCCGAAAACTTTTGCACAGTACTGTATTCATGCAATTGTGGACTACAACCCAAAAACACACAATACTGCAACAAATGGGTATGAATGCTTTAACATTGTGCCTTTATGGAAAGTTGGCTTCTGTTTCCGCTCTGCAAACTATGTTTTCATTACTTGGGTATTTCCTGATGTGTTTAAATAAAGGATTTTAAGAAAACAAACAGGTCATTTGATTACGCAATTAAATGCTGCTGGCTACTTTCTCTCCTAGTCTATCAGTTAACTTCCCTGCAGGGATTTAAACAAATATGATACATAAAAATGTCTCTTTTTAACTGAAGTTCTGATGAAGAGGGTGTTTTTTTGGCCCCTAAAAAGCATTGGCTGTTTTCTAGTGCTAACCAATGAATTAGTTTGGGTTTATTTGTACTTTGCTCTGGCACTCCTTCCAATGGTGAATGATTTTTTTTCTGGTGGCCTGCTGAGTGCCAACTGGAGGGTAGTCTTGTCTGTTGTGAGCAGCATTGCCTGAACCCTCTGAATGTTGCCTTACTATTTGGTGTGAACCCACATCAAAGTCCCATCGATGATTTTTTCTTAATCGTACTACTCCTAGAGTAGGAGCAGGGAGGAGTCCTAGCTATTATGTCTAATGCTGGCCATACACCCCACCAAAAATCGCCCGAACGAACTTTCGAAAAACGAACATTCGGTCGTGAGCGCAAACGATAGTGCCATCATGTAATGACCGATAAATCGTTTAGTGGACCTAAATAAAAAAAAATTGGGTCGTTTTTTTTTACATATACCTAGTGCAGAAAGTTCGGACGGGAAACACATTAACCTTCCGATTTATCGTTTGACGATTATCGATTTTGTGCCCATTAACTGTTTGAAAAACGAACAAACTGTCTGACCGATTTTCGCCCGATTTTTCGTATAGTGTATGGCCAGCAATAAGCAGACCTTTTTCCCTTTCAGTAAATGTCACATCAGTATGCAACGCATCCTGGTGATAAAAAATTACCTGATATTCCTTTTTTTTTCTTTTTTTTTATAAAGATGTTTGCTTTTACTTACCTTTTTACTCCCTACATTGCCAAAGTAATGGCAACATAGCCAGGGCCTCACATATATCCCCTGGGAAGGAAGGCTTTTTTTCAAGATTAATGTAATGTTGTACGGCACATTCACGAGATGGGGAGCATGACGTCACGTGCTTCATCTTGCGCATGCTCAGTATGACAATACAGAGAGCAGAGGCACAAACATCATTGATGGGCAGGCACATACAGCAAGATAGAAGAAATTGTCCTCCATGTTATTCATTTTGAAAATGGTGGCCTGGAAGAGAGAGCAAAAGCAGAGGAGAGGCAACATGAAAAGGCTCATGAAGAAAGAGGCACATGGATATACAGGTATGTAAGTGTACATGTTTAGCTACACACTTACATAGTGTTAGAAGTTTTTTTAGAGGAGGGGGAGGTCCACTTTAACTGCAGCAGAGGGTCCTGGATGTGATGATTGGCAGAGCTGTGTAAGCTTCAGAACTGGAAGAAAAGGAATACAAACTCTTAGTCCGGTATGACAGCTCCCATTTTTGAGGTTCTTTGCAGTGCTGAGAGATAGTAATACTGTGTAGAATCTCAGAAGTATCTCATAATATATGTCAAACCGATGCCAGTACAACGCCCAAAAAACATAGGCCATGGTTGACCAGGGGAGAATTGTCAAATTTATCGTTATACTTAATTTTTAAAGTACTCCAGTACTGAAAAAGCAAAATTCTAATTTTTTGAGTTGTCACAAAAACAAAGTGTAAAAGTGCAAAGAAATGCTATAAAGTGTTTATTCATAATTTATTAAATCCAGATAATCAATATATGGACACAAAAGTGTCCAAATACTTCTTATCAGAGAGAAACGTATTCCTTATAGGGTAAATGCCCCTCTTCTGCAATCCCCTGCAAGTGTTCTCCACTCCTCCTCCTCCTCTTTGTGTGCTGAGGGGGTACCTGTGAGGGCATGTTTCCAATTTGGATTGTATGCACCCATAGACAGACCCCCTGCTCTCTCTTTGCAGGATTTGACTGACAGCAGCAAAAGACAATTGCTTTGTGTGTCCTGGTAAGACCCCTTTTACACTGAAGCACTGCTAAAGTGACCCTAAACACAAACAAAAAAGACCAGTTTTATGGCACTTTCAAATCGCTTTTAAAGGGTTTGTAAAGGAATTATTATTTTTTTTTAACTTAATAGCTTCCTTTACCTTAATGCAGTGCTGTTTTCATGTTCTCATTGTTCGTTTTTGCTCTCAAGTTGCTGTAATTCTTCTCTGATCTCCACACTTCCTGGTTGTCTGTTTCCTGATAACCACAGTGCTGGGAGCTTTCTCTCTGTGGTCACTAATCAAGGAGGTGTGATTACTGTGTGTCTAAAACCCCTCAGCACCAATCAGTTTCGTTTTCCAAACCATCACTGCTCTGTGGCTCTGTACAGCAGAGGCAGGAAACAACATGCAAAAACGAAACTAGAAACTACAGGTACATTATATGATTGATTTGTATCTGTTTTTAATTGTTTTTAAAATGAATCAGTTAACTATTATGTCTCTATACCCTGTAAACAGTAATTTCAGCAAAAAAATGTTTTTGATTTACAACTCCTTTAAGGCACTTTGGAAACGCTGCCGATAATTTCAATGGGCAGGAGGATTTTTGGAGTGTTTTTTTACAGCGCTTCAAACACGCCCCAAAGATGCTGCTTGCAGGACTTTTTCTAACGCCCGCTAACGCACTGCCCCAGTGTGAAAGCACTAATTTAAATGTATAGGAAGCAGTTTTCAGGTGCCATTTTTAGCACTCAAACGCATTAAAAATGCCTTAGTGTGAAAGGGAAGGGCAGGGTGGAGGGAAAAGCTAGTAACAGGTTGTTTACCTTTATTCAAAAAATACGTTGGGTAAAACACCTTCTGACATTAGAGCCACTTTATTTAGCAGCAATAGCAGTGTTCCAATTCAATACAGCAGGCTTTTAGATTTTTAGCAGGTCAGAAAGAAACCTACATGCATTCCATAGCACTAGAAGTATTCCATAGTACTTTCTATTTAAAGTATTTGTGAAGGCATATCATAATATATCCTTCATTTAGTAACTTAGGGTACTTTCACACATGAACTTTAATGGCATCCCAGTCTTAGTCCATAGGGTTCAATATTGAGTTGGCCCACCCTTTGCAGCTATGCCATATTCAACTCTTCTGAGAAGGCTTTTGTAAAGTTAGGCACTGATGTGGACGAGAAGGCCTGGCTCGCATTAGATCCCTGCCTGCATAGCCCACGCAAATCCCATATGCCGTGACATATGCTTTTGAGGTTTCGGTCAACATGGGAATGTCTTACACACCTGGTGGTCCTGTCCACAATTTGTGGTATTTTGGTGAATGATTTCTGGCTTTGCTTTATTCAGGTTATTCAACCTGACCATCCATAAAGAGGCTTGAGTAGCCTTGTTACAATGCCCAATCCCTGGCCTCTTTTGAAACCAATCGAAATGAGCAACCTCTCTTTTTGTGGCGGCAAAACAGGCCATAGTTAAAGTCTGGAAAAAGCCCTTTGTCCCCTTTCAAGAAGTGAGAGATAGTATGACTGTTTATGTTACATGAAAAAATGTTCAGCGTTTTAAATGACTCTCACTCCTAAAAGTGTGGGAACCCTGGATTAATTATGCACTCCCGTCACTTTATCACTTAAAGGGGTTGTAAAGGTACGCTCTCTATGTTGCACATAGAGAAAGGAGCTGTGTGTTAGTGGGTGTCCTGACTCTCCTGTAGTCCAAGGGAGGGGGGCGAGCACGACACTCCACACCAGGGAGAAGGCCTCACATTACTGTGTGTAGTTACAAACAGAAGAACAGGAAATGAGGATTTCTCGGAAGAAATAAGGACATTTAAAAGCAAAATCGAAGGATAAGATAAGTGAAGGAGGACTGCACTAAGGTAAAGAAAGCAATTTAGGAGAAACAAATTGTACCTTTACAACCCCTTTAGGTTTAGGCTAATTTTAATGTGGCCTGCCCCAACCTCTTCCCTCTCAGTTTACTTTTTCTTTTTATCCTATTCCGTCATTCTGTCTTCCAGTGGTCTTTCAACCCCTATCTCCATTCTTGCCATTTTTACTAGGAGCATTTGAAACCTGGAATGTTCTACATCAGTGGGTGTTATATGAGAGTTGAATATATCCCTGGCTAGATTCCTGGTCCACTATCCTGCGTATGAATATACATGTTAGAATGTCTGAGAATGCTTTAGCTTGACCATATATGACCTATTTGTGAAATTAGTAAAGAATTAGGAAATATAAATGGGACGTTACATGAAACATATCATTGTGGGTAGGGATAATATGTATGACTAAATTAAATACATTTTAATTTGATTTGAAGTCATTAACCCCTAAGGGTAGTCCATGATTTTTAAAGCATAAATAAAATCAAATATAATACAGATAAAATCATAAAAGATTAATATAATATTTATAATAATCAATTTAATTCAAACAAATCAATGGACATGATTAATACAATTCTTACAAAGAAATACATAAATCAATAAATTTACAAATAAAAAATACATAACTCACATGATAGAGGTACAGACAAGGGAGAATAATGTTATTGGAATTCATAATTAAAACAAGCTTGGGTAGGCACCCTTAGTTGTATACACACATAGGGGCAGATCCACAAAGAAATTACGCCGGCGTATCTACTGATAGGCCGGCGTAATTTCAAAATTCCTGCGTCGTATCTTTGTTTTAAATCCTCAAAACAAGATACGACGGCATCTGGGTTAGATCCGACAGGCGTACGTCTTTGTACGCCTTCGGATCTTAGATGCAATTTTTTGGCCTCCACTAGGTGGCATTCCCATCGTAATCCGCGTCGAGTATGCAAATGAGCTATTTCCGTCGATCCACAAACATACGCGCGACCGTCGCATTTGTTTACGTCGTTTCAGTTCGGCCTTTTCCGGCGTATAGTTAAAGCTGCTATATGGTGGCGTACTCAATGTTAAGTATGGCCGTCGTTCCCGCGTCTAATTTTGAAAATTTTACGTCGTTTGCGTAAGTCGTCCGTGAATGGGGCTGGACGCCATTTACGTTCACGACGAAAACAATGATGTCCTTGCGACGTCATTCGGCGCAAATTTTTTCGGGATTCAAACCAAAGCCAGGTAAGTTACGGCGGCGTAGCGTATCTCAGATACTCTGCTCCGGTGCAGATCTTTGAGGATCTGCCCCATATTCTTTAGTGCACTATTGTATACTTTCACACCTTTCTTTGGGTGTGTTGAGACCCTATTTATTTTTTGATTTGTAAATGTATTGATTTATGTATTTCTTTGTAGGAATTGTATTAATCATGTCCATTAATTTGTTTGCATTAAATTCATTATTATTATTATTATTAATATTATATTAATCTTTTATGATTATATGTGTATTATATTTTATTTTATTTATGCTTTAAAAATCATAGGCTACCCTTGGGGGTTAATGACATCAAATCAAATCAAATTGTATTTAATTGTATTTATACATATTGGGCCAAATTCTCAAAAGAGATACGCAGACTTAACTAAAGTTTTCTAAATTTACACGGCGCGTATCTTTGCGCCCGATCTTCAAAACGAGTTAAGCCTAGATTTCCGGATTTTCCGTCCTACCTAAAATAATTACACCTGCGCATCCCCGGACGCAAATTACGCTAGTCACGCCGCTGTTTTTGATGGGCAAAGATGCAAATGAGGGAGATAGGGCGATCCACAAAATTAAGTGTGTGCGCCGTAGATTACGCCCTGTGCGCACCTGTTAGTTTCCCTGGGCAAATTTACACATTATAAAAGCAGACCTAATTTTACACATGCCGTGTCAGGGTCTGCTCAAGCAACTGAATAGAGGTAGAGCTGACAACACATCTCTGCAGGACAACAATCTGACTGCCAAAATGCCCGACACATCAATGATTGTAACGGCACTCGCCACTTTACAGGCACAAAGAAGGAGGAGGGCACAGAGGAGGATAATGCGGGCACAGGATGCTCATGGCCTCATCTGGCAAGTTTGTGCCAAATTTCCAGGGTCGTGCCACGACAGTTTCATTCTCCGGCAGACCAAATTCTACCAAGACTTGGAGCAGAATGTGTATGAAGACAGCTGGCTGATTGGTGAGTGACATTGGTGTCAGGTATGCCCCCCCCATGATGCAGACATCACAAGGGGCACATACATGACTAACATCCTCCTGTCTTTTCCCTTACAGGTGACTCTAGATATGCCTTGGGACCCCACCTAATGACACCATTTAGGAACCCCCAAACACCAGGAGAACACAAATATAATGAGGTGCACATTCGCACCCGGTCAATTGTAGAGCGGACATTAAGGCTTCTCAAGTCCCGCTTCAGATGCCTTGACAAGACTGGGGGTACACTCTTGTATTCCCCAGACTTTGTCTGTCAAATAATTGGGGCATGTTGCATAGTACACAATTTTGCAATGAGAAGGGGCCTGCATATTGAGTTATGTCCTGACCTGACCCCCCACCCAGGCAATCCCCCACCCCAACCACCTCTACCCGGTCTGCTGAGGGCACAGCAATAAGGAGACGACTTGCTGAAGGCATCTTTTCCCAGTAAATGGACCTTCATTATCTCACTTTATTGTTTGGTTTTACACCATAAACGCACAGATATTATGTGACATTTAAAATGTTTCTTTGCACAGTAAATGCACATTAATTATATGACAATGAGAATGTCTTTTTTCACAGAAAACGCACATTAATTATCTCACAATGAGAATGCATGAATGCACACCACTGTGGTCCCTAGCACAGACACATCACATGCACATCGAATTGGATTAGATCCAAGTACCCCCCCCCCCTTTGGTACTTGGGAGCAGTAACGCCCCGCCACGGCTCCAATTATGTCACTGTGCATTCATACACCATTCAGGAACCTGGGATGGCTTCTCCCTGGTCCTGGGGATCCCTACTCCACAAAAACTGAGGGTGACACCCTTATGTTATCAGGAATGCCACCCCCCCCCACATTCACACATCATTCACACACATAAACCAAATCATAAGTACAGTATAATAAAATAAAATAAAAAAAGTACCCCTGCAACTTAGTGATGTTGCCGAGTGCTCCTTCTGGGCTGACCACGGCCACGGCCAACTGGAGGATCTTCACGGGGGGGTCTGGGCAGGGGAGGGAGTATCTTCACGGGGGGGGTCTGTGCGGGGGAGGGAGTATCTTCACGGGGGGGGTCTGTGCAGGGGAAGAAGGAGCCTCACCTGGTGTCTGTCCTCCTGCTGGCCTGCCCTCTAAGGCCACGGCTATCCTTGTCAGACAGGCAGTGATGTCAGCCGTATTAGCCTGGCCAGCCCGGGTATTGTCCTGCACAGCCCCCGGGTATTGGCCTGCACAGCCTGGGTCAGGGCAGTCACCTCCTGGGCCACGCCTGTTGTGGCGTTCTTCAGGTCCCACAAACAGGTGATGACCCCCACTGAGTTGGTGGCCACATCACCCAGTGAATCCCTCATTAAACCCAGGCTGTGCTCCACCTTGGTCATTGTTTTTTTTATTTCACCCAGACTGCGGGTCTGCCGGGCATTGTCCCTCAGCAGACTGACCGGCAGACGCTCAAACCCCCCCTGGTTTCCGGGGTCAGCCTCCTACTTGCCCCTGAGGCTTGTGGCCTTGGAGGAGGGGTTGGAGTGACCCATGGGGGCTGCTGCATGTTGGAGGAGGGTTGGGAGGGGCCACCCCAGATGGTGGCCTGACTGCTGGGAGCCTCTGGGGTACCCTCAGGGGATGACTCAAAGGTCCTATCTTGGCCCATCAAGATTTGCTGGCCAATAACAATATTTTCATCTTCCTCCCCCTCATCCTCCTCCCACTCAACATCCAAATTAGGGGAGTTGTGGGCACTCCCCTCCCATGGCGAATCCTGCCCTTCTTGGGACTCAGCATCAGCCTGTCTTGGGGGTGGTGCAGCAGCCTGCCCTGATGGGCCAGCAACCTCCTGCCCTGATGGGGCTGCCACCTCCTGCCCTGATGGGGCTGCCACCTCCTGCCCTGATGGGGCTGCCACCTCCTGCCCTGATGGGGCTGCCACCTCCTGGGCTGATGGGGCTGCCACCTCCTGGCTATCTGGGGAGGACACAAAACAATCACAGGTTGGTGGATCCACACACTTGGCACATCTTCCCTTCCCCCACCCACACATGCTAATCACCAGATAGAAAAAATAAAAAACGTACCTGTCCTCACAGGAGCATCAGAGTCAAAGCCAGGCAGGCCCACCACCTGCTGTGGGTGGAAACACTGGGCCACTGCCCATTCCTCCTCACTCATCCTGACTGGGCAGGGTCCCCCTCCTCCAGTGCCCCTGGTATGGGCATGCAGCGTTGCCAGCTTGTTCCGGGACACGCTCTTTAAATCGTTTATTTTTTTTTTGGATTCCAGCGATGGTCCTGGTCTCCCCCCCCGCCGCATTGATCCGATCGGTGATCTTTTTAAGGATCTCCTTCCTCCTGGCCGGGGTGGTGTTCTGGCTCTCAGGGCCATGTAGAAAACGACCATATTTTATGATGCCCTGAGCAAGAATATGCTTCTCTGCCACTGAAAAATTTAGCTTCCTGCGCTTGGTGGCCATCACAGACACCACCCAGCAACAGGAAACTCACCCAAAAAACAATCAACAATACACACACAACAAACAAAACAAATCACAGCAAAAAAATAAATAAAACACAAACAGACAGCTACTATAAATTCAAAAACAAACAGGCAAAAAAGGGAAACAAAAAACAATCACACACCAAAAAACAAACACTTATCAAAAACAAACAGGCAAAAAATCAAAACAAATAACAAATTATCAAAAACAAACACCAACTATACTCTACAACTCCTCAACAACTTTTCTCACAAACAAATCTTACCAACAAACACTGACAAACGTTCAAAGCAGAAGCAACTTGCTTTAGGAAGGGAACACAGGGAAATACTTTTGCAAGGGAAGTGTGTTTGACTGGGGCTATTTAGACACAGGGCGATCCTCAAACTAAGTACGCTTGGCCTTTTACCTATCTCACTGATTGCGATGAGCAAAGTTCTGCACATGCCCAGTGAGGTCCAGATTCGTGCGCGCATGCGCAGTATGGCCGGCCCTTCATTTGCATGGGGTCACGGCTCATTACAATGAAGCACGCCCACTTCCTTCCCACTTGCCATAACCACGCCTTATGCCTCGGAATTTAGGTTACAGATGGCGCAATTTTGTGCGCAAATGCGCTGTGGATACGGCACTTACGACACCAACTTGGGGTGCCGTAACTTAAATGACATAAGTTAGGTAATACTAAATTTGCACAGCTTTTTGAGAATTTGGCCCATTATCCCTACCCACAATGACATGTTTCATGTAAAGTCCCATTTCTATTTCCTATTTCTTTACAAATTAATTAGGGATGGAAGCATGTCTTTGTTATATCAAGGTTGCGATGGGTCACTTTCTCAGAATTTTCCTATTTGTGAAATTGGCTATACCCCATGCGTGGATGCATTTATTGTTATCTTACTTCTTTAATAAAAATAAAATAAAAAAAGAGATAAAAGCTATTAAGAAAAGGAAAACCACATATCTATTACTTTATCTTAAGTAATGAAAAAGATATTGTCAAATAAAGTGGCCCATAACAAAAATGTATAATGTGCTCTGGTCAATAGGGTTGTACAGGTATGAGAACTGAAGTGGTTAAAGATTAATGGTGCAGTGAATCTATGGGATTTGTTAGGTACACATAAACTAGATTTACCCTCACTTTCTTTCTCGTTGACAATGGTCACCATGACAAATAGGTGAATCTCCCCAATGAGGACACAATCAGAAATAAAAACCTTACAGAAGGTCTAACCCTTCTCCTATTTTATCCATGACTAAAAAAAAAGGTAGAAAACACATTTTACCTCTTTCCTACTTTCTCCAAAACCAAAAAAAAGTTTTGACCTTAAGTACACTTTAAATCTGCTGAAAATGTAATAAGCAAGATGGAACAGTGCCTTAATTTCTGATTTAATTATCTGCAGAAAGTAATAATTAAAAATAATATGAGTCTCCACTACGTTGACATTACAGAAGATTCAGCAAACAATTCTGGGAAACTACAAAATTAATGTTGCATTTTGGAAAAAGTTGTTTACTTAGCTCTTTGATTAAAAGGTGTGTTTTTTATGCAAATAGATAGAACATAGCTTTATATAAAAGCTGTGCTAAGGAAACATCCCGCATATTAAATGATGCTGGTATTAGACTACTAGCTGAAAAGATGAATTTAAAAATCTGTATGATCCTAGGTCTACTCCTGCTATTGCAGCTTTCCTTATGTCGAGGTGAGTTAAAAATGTATCAATACCTTTTGCTGTATTTGTAAAGTTCTACGTCCTTTTTTTTTTTTTTTTTTTTCACTTCTCACCACAAGTGCGCATTCTGCAAATAATACTACTGGAATACAGTGATTTAGCAATTTTTACTGAATTTCTTGCTTGTGGTAACTATTCATGTCACATGATTGTATTAGCCACTCACATTAGGAGAGTAAGAATGATAACATTTATAGCAGCATGGGAATTATTATTGTGTCCATAAAAGTTAAATGCTAGATTTATCTTGCTGCCAGTTTTGTGTAGGTTAAACACTATCTTTGTATGGGATGCCTAGTAGACACCTAGGAACAACCTAGCTGAATGGCAGTTATCATTAGATAGTATTGCTAGTAGAATGCAAGAATTGTGGATGGAAAAAAAATATTAAAATTTGTGTTAGACAAACTCTGTTTTCTAATATGCTCTTAAGAGGTAATTTTGGTGTTCAGATAGGAAATACTAAAACCAAAGTGGCATTTTATGATCACAAATATTTAACATAACCATAGGCATGCACAGGGTGGGTGCCAAGTGTGCACGGGCAAACCCTAATCCAGAGGCAGCAGCAAGGGGGAGCTTGGGTTCACCCCCATCTCTATCACCATCTCTGTCGGCAGGCCATCAAGGGCTGTCTTTGACTTTCTACCCAGGCCGAGGTGCCCCTGTAGGGCACTACACACAACATTCTGAGGCTTACAGCCTGCAGGGACTCTCTTTCAGCTTTTTAGTTTCAACCCGTGCAGCCATCTAAGGAGGTGGTAGGCAGAGATGTGCCCAAACTCTCCTTCATACACACTTACAGGTGGCTGCTCTGGCTGATCAAGCAGCTGAAACTGGGAAGGAGGTGGAGCAGAGATGGTAGCCCGGGAGTCTTCGACCTCCAGCCATGCGGTAAGTGGCTGATGAGAGTTTTACCTTTTCCCAGCAGTAATTCCCTCCATGCTCCATCTGTGCTATTTCAACCCTAAGGCCCCGTACACACGACCGAGTTTCTCGGCAGAATTCAGCCAGAAACTCGGTCGGAGCTGCATTCTGCCGAGAAACTCGGTCGTGTGTACACTTTTTAGCAAGTAAGCCGACGAGGAACTCGTCGGGCTGAAAGGAGAACATGTTCTCTATTTCCTCGTTGCTCAATGAGGAAAGTCGGCCTGCCGAGATCTCGGCGGCTTCCACACTGAACTCGACGAGGAACTCGATGTGTTTGTCACGTCGAGTTCCTCGGACGTGTGTACGGGGCCTTACACTGCACACAAAGAACTAAAGAACTGCTCCCACTACATACTGCCCCCTGACTGTCAACACTGCATAGTGCCCACTGGCTGTCCACACCATATTTTTGATAAGTTAAAAAAAAAATGAAAGTATTTGTTTACATTGATAAGTATCTTTTTTTTCCTTTTTTTTTATAAAGTGTATGTATGTATACAGTATGTGTGTATATACAGGATATATATTTATTTACACACACATGCATGTGTGTTTGAGCTTTAAGATGCACACCCTAATGCTATAGGCTGCGCACACCTAGGAAGGGCCACTGCAAGGATTTTCATCTACTTAGGCAAAGGTGCATTTTCGTGCCCCCCTTCTGCCACCCCCTCCTCTTCCCAATGCAACCCCCCACCCACATATGGCATACACGTTATTTGCACATCAGAATCTCTTCTTACTTCAGAGTCCCTACCATTACTCTATTCATCAGGGTGCCCAGATTCCCTCCTTACATCAGTGTCTCCAGTGTGCTTCCTTACCTCAGAGTCTCCAGTTTTCCCCCTTTACATCAAGCCTCTCTTTCACATCAGAATCCACAGAGTTGCCCCTAAATTGAAGTTCGCAGCATTCCCTCTGTATGTTTGTGTCCCCCCTTTACATCAGGGTGCACATCTTTTTCCCTAAATCAAAGTCCCCAGAAGTCCCTCCTTACAAAAGAGTTCCATTGCATTATTTCCTTACCATCAAGGTTCCCAGTGCCCCCCTTACATCAGAATTCCCCTTTACATCAAAGTCCCCAACATTCCAGCCTTACAATCAAGGTTCCCAGAGCCCCCTTTACATCAGAGTCTGTAGAGTTCCAACCATACATTAGAGTCTGAAAAGTTCTTCCTTACATTAGAGCCCCCAGAGTTCCCCCTTAGGGCTCATTTGGATCAGTCCCCTATTTTGAGACGCTGTCTGCTGTATAGACATCCACTTTGGAGCTGCGTGCAGGCAGCCTAAAGAAATGGATGCAGACATAGTGTCTGCACAGACAAAATTGCATGTCAAAATTTGACATGTGGGCAGGAGCAGATGCACAGATCTAAAAGCAGCTGCTGCGTCTGCATGCACTTCTATAGGCTGCCTGCACGTAGATCCAAGGTGGATGGGCACACAGCAGACAGCAGCTCTGATTGGAGGACAGAAATCGGTGCCTGTCTGAATGAGTCCTTTCATCAGAATCCATACAGTTCCCGTTTACTCTGTAAGGGGTAACTATGATGAAAAAGGGCTCTGAGTCCCCTTACATAAGAGTTCTTCTTTATACCAGAGTGTGCAAAGTTCCCCCAATAATCAATGTCCTCCTCACTCCACCCTTACCCTAGAATCCCCAGTCACACTTCCCTCTTACATCATTGTGCATTCCATGCATGCAGGTTGTAGGGCACTGTGGGAAGGTGGGTTGTAGGGCACTGTGGGATTTTGGACTGTAGGATACTGTGGGAAGGTGGGCTATAGGATACTGTGGGAAGGTGGGCTATAGGATACTATGGGAAGGTGGTCTGTAGGACACTCTGGGAAGGTGGGCTGTAGGGCACAGAGGGAGGGTGGGCTACAGGGCACTGTGGGATTGTGGGGTGCTGTAGGATACTGTGGGAAGGTGGTCTGTAGGACACGGTGGGAAGGTGCGCTGTAGGGCACCGAGGGAATTTTTGGAGCTCTTCTCCTACAGGTAAGCCTTATTATAGGCTTACCTGTAGGTAAAAGTGAAAAATAAGGGTTTACAACCACTTTAAGCTGAAAAGGCAGCAGAGGGGGATGTACACTTGCCACAGCTAAAATGCTTTGCATCACAGTGCGGCAAAATGGGTCTTCACTGTTGGGTTCAGTGAGCAATAATGCCTGCTGAATGTGGCCCATTCAAGTCAATGGGGGCTTCCTGCATCCATGTGCAATGCATTAAATTGCGGGGCGATGCTGTTGGGTTTAAACTAGGGCCGAAACAACTAATCGATTAATCGACAACTAATCGCTTATGAAATTAATCAATTACAATTTTCATAATTGATTAATCCGCATAACATAATGGGGTTAAAAAAACAAAAAATAGCCTTTTATAGTACAAAAAAGAAAATCGCTACTGTAAATATTACTTTCAATGTCCCACAGTAAAAAAAAAAATGAACCCCCTTACAGTAGCGATTATTTGCTCTTTTTGTACTTATTTTTGTTTTTTTTATGTTACTAAACATTTCAGGCCTGGGTTCATACCTCTGTTTTTTGGTGCTTTTTGCAGAAACACAATACAGTTCATTTGCATGTTTTCCTATGGGACAAGTTCACATCCATGATTTTTTTTTTCAGCTGCTGAGTATTTGGAAAGGGCAAGGACTTTTTAACGCAAAACAGTGCTATTTAGTTTTTTTTTGGTTCAATATACTTCAATGGAGAAGCTGCAGAAAAGCATGTAATGTGTTTTTGCGGCAATTTGTGTTTTGTAATCTGCCCAACAACAAATTGGCCCAATTTTTTTTTTAAATGCTAAGGCTATTATCAAATTAATCGATTAATCGACACAATAATCGGCCAACTAATCGATTATGAAAATAATCGTTAGTTGCAGATCTAGTTTAAACAGGATGTGAGGTGGTGATATAACACCTCCTCCCTGCCTGTCAAATACTCTCTGAAGAGCAATCCAAATATAGATTGCTCTTCAGAGGGCACCACATGTGTAAATGAAAAGTATGTAAGTATTTTCTGTGGAATCAGCTGAGGGGAAGGAACAGGATTATTCAACCCCTGGGCTCAAGCACTTGCCTTCTATGTTTCTCTGCACTGTTCCATGTTTATCAGGCACCAGCGGTCTAATGCTTGTGAAGCGGTTCAGAGACCCAATGTCCACTTCATAGGTGTGCGCAGCCTGTTGCACACATGGGTGTATATGTGTGTGTGTGTGTGTGTGTGTGTATATATATATATATATATATATATATATATATATATATATATATATATATATATATAATATAATGTGTATGTAGAGCTACCCCCTCAGGAGCCGCTGGTTGTTTTGGGATCGGCGTATTAAGTTACCTCTTATCGTTGTCTAGGGTGATTGTAGTGAGTAGAGCAGTAAACGAATGTCCAATCAGCGAATGAGATTTTCCGAATGCTTTATTTCTCGGCCCAACACGACCAACATCAACATGAGGTAGGGAGAAAAGGTTGATGAAGCGAGAGAGAACTTTGCAGTGTCAGGCCTGGATATGAAAAGAGCAATCCTGCTCTCAGTAGTAGTAGCTACAGTTCGTTGCCACTCTAGCTAGAGTGGGTGAAGTGCCTCCAGACAGACTCCTGCCACGAGCCTGGCAGCCGGAGCGCCACTTTATGGTTGCTGGGAGGAACAGGTCTCTGCCACAGACCTGGCTCTAGGGACCTCTGCCACAGGCCTAGTACTTGGATAAGCTAAATGGATTGAGCGAATCCTCCCAGTAGATTAGGGTCACCGGGTGACAGTTGAAGTGTACCTGTCAATGTCCCGGTCACCAGATCCCTGATGGTTCGTTCAAGCCCCTCGGATAACCTGCCCCTGGGTTTTCCTTGAGCCGACCATCCACCGCACAGCACATAGCTGGGGATCTCTTCAATAAAGCTGGGGACCCAGCAAGTCACTGGGGCCCCTTTCAGCAGCATGGAGCTCCACGTCGTATGCGACCCCGGCCTGGTAGGCCATATCGCCGGGGTCCGTTGGATGCGCACACCCTAAAGGTGGGTACCGCACCTGGAACCGGCGAAGAACCCAAGAAAATGGCGTCTGCCACAGATATACTCTCCCCCAGCATGCTCCGCGAGGGAAAACTCCTCTAATTGGCTGCATGGGAAAAGTGGCTCTGCCAGAACCCCTCTAGTGCCAACTGTCGCCCAGGGGTGGAATCGACACCCTTGGAGCGCAGACTGACCTACAGGACAGTTCAGAAATAACAAAATAACTCTCCCATTCTCCCACTAACTTTAGCGTAGCGCCCATACTGAAAGTAAGGGGGCGCTATATATATATGAAAGCAGAGAGACAGGAGGAGGGCAAGCAGAGTGACAGGAGGGGGGAAGGCAGAGTAACAGGAGAGGTGCAGGATGACAGGAGGGGGCAGGCAGAGTGACAGTAGGGGGATAGGCAATGTGACAGGAGGGGGGCAGGCAAAGTGACAGGAGGGGGCAGGCAGACTGACAGGGAGGTGGCAGGGAGGTGGACAGGATGACAAAAGGGGGCAGGCAGAGTGACACGAGGGGGGCAGGCAGAGTGACAGGGAGGAGGGCAGGATGACAGGAGGGGGCCGGCAGAGTGACCCGAGGGGGGCAGGCAGAGTGACGGGAGGGGGGCAGGAAGTGACAGGGAGGGGGGCAGGAAGAATCACAGAGAGGAGGGCAGGATGACAGGAGAGGGGCAGGCAGAGTAACCTGAGGGGGCAGGAAGAGTGACAGGGAGACAGCTGTAGCTGATTCTGAGGCTAGTCTCTTGCAGGGTCTATTCTGGTCAGCTGTCTGTGTGATAAACTACATACATGCTGATCGGCCGATCATGTGCTCCAATTCTTCACTGACACACTAACACTGGCACCGCTGGCCAGAGCGGACTGCCAGCGGACTTCTTTAGCGTTCTCTTCCTCTCTGTAAAGTTGTCAAGGGTTCGAGTGCACTCTATGAAGCTGGGGTCAGAGCAGACAGAGCCCCTGAGTCACAATGCGGTCTGGATCATGTGTCCAGGTTCCAGGCGGAAGGAGACCCGGACACATGACTCAAAATTACTCTAAACCCGTACTGTCCCGTTGAATCCCGAACTGGTGGCAACCCTAACCCCAACGTAATGCTTTTTTTTTTGCAGTTCTCAGCCCTAATGTATGCAGAGAAGCTCACAGTGTGCAGTAAAATCGGGGTGAGCAATTTTAGTACAAAAGAGCGGCCTGTAAAACCACACAAGACTGAAGCGAGAGCTGAAGTTCAGCTTTAAAAGTTTTAACATTGGAAAAGGAATAATTGTGGTGCATTTGCCAAAATGTAAAGCCTTCTGTATAAATTGGTTTTAAAGCACGTAATAGATGTTGCAGCTAGCGGAATAAGTATAGGAGTTTCTGCTAAAACCTAATGTACTAATATAGCCATGTTGTATTCTGTCCAGTTGTACAGAAATATCACTCAATTGTAGAAAACAGAATTTCTCCTGTAAAAAAAACTGTGGCAATCAATGGAATCATTTTTGGGGATTTTTTTTTTTGCAATTTACATTAATTCTTTCATTTAATGTTGCCATAATATGTACAATTGTACACTTTCATTAGATTTAACATATTTTGCGACAATTATGCCTCGTTTCCACTGAGCGGATCGGTTCGGGTCGTTTAGAATGGTCCGGTCTATTCTGGTGAGCGTTTCCACTGCAAGTCGGACCGCCAGGGGCCATACAGGTTTTAGAAAAAATGCCTCTCGTGATGTCACACTAGTGCGACGAAAAACGTGGTGCAGCGTCATTCAGCGTCAGCCAAACAACAACAACAATGGAGGTCATTCAGCAGCTTGTCTTTTCTCGTCTTGCCTTTTGGTTCTTTGTAGTCAAAATAGATGGCGCACTGTATGAGAGAAGGTTGCAAGCGGCAATGAGAAACGCAGCAGAAAAGAAACAAAAACTTCTAGCTTGGATGTTTAGCTGGGAGAAGTACACATTTGTGCAGCTAAGACAAAGACGGCAGCGCTATAGGGTAAGCACAACTGACCGACTTACCTGAAACACACATATACACACACTGACCTACCAACCTGACATACACACACACTGACCCACCAACCTGACCCACACACACACTGACCCACCAACCCGACATACTCACACACACTGACCTACCAACCTGACATACACACACACACACTGACCCACCAACCTGACATACACACACACACACACACTGACCCACCAACCTGACATACACACACACACACACACACGGACCTACCAACCTGACATACATACACACACACACACTGACCCACCTACCTGCCATACTAACACACACTGACCTACCAACCTGACATACACACACACACACTGACCCACCAACCTGACATATTCACACACACACACACACACTGACCTACCAACCTGACATACACACACACACACCAACCTGACATACACACACATACACTGACCCACCAACCTGACACACACACACACACACACACACACACACACTGACCCACCAACCTGACATACACACACACACACACACACTGACCCACCAACCTGACATACACACACATACACTGACACACACACACACACACACTGACCTACCAACCTGACACACACACACTCACACTGACCTACCAACCTGACACACACACACACATACACACACTGTCTGACACTTAAGTTATATATGTTGAATGATGTTTTATTTTTTGTGATAAGTTACCATTTTTTTTTTTTTTTAGATGCTTCTCCTTTCGGCAAAGCAGCGCCGCCGACCAGTCATTTGGGCTTTGCCCCATGCCAATGAGTGGTGGCATGTGACCCTCCCAGGATTCACACACACACAGTGGGTACAGAATTTAAGAATGTCAGAGGAAACCTTCTCATACCTTTGTGCCAAACTACGTCCGCAATGGAAAAGAAAAGCACCAACTTCAGAGCCAGTTTGCCTGTGAGGAAAAGAGTTGCCTTTGCACTGTGGAAGCTGGCTACCAACAGTGAATACAGAAGTTTAGGTCATCTTTTTGGTGTCAGTAAATCATCAGTGTGCCGGTGTGTTCAGGACTTCTGTAAGGCTGTGTGCACATTGCTAGCTCCTGAAATTGTTCATTTTCCGGACAGGGAAAAGATTAAAGACATAGCTGCGTACTTTGAGAACAGGTGGGGCCTTCCACAGTGTGTTGGTGCTATTGCTGGCTCACACATACCAATAATAGCACCACAAGAATACCACACTGACTACTTCAACAGAAAAGGCTGGCATTCCATCATCCTCCAGGCAGTAGTGGATGGCAAGGGACTATTCTGGAATGTGAATGTAGGAAAGCCTGCGAGTTTGCATGATGCTCGGGTTATACGATTGTCCACATTTTGGGATTGGGTTGGCCAGGGAGGCCTGTACCCTGTTTGTACTAAGAACATTTGTGGGGTGAATGTTGGCTCCTGAAACCATTTCCTGACAATGGCCGCCTAACAGAGCAGCAAACCTACAACAAGAAAACATCCAGGGCACGTGTCGTAGTGGAAAATGCTTTTGGAAGACTTAAAGGTAGATGGAGGTGTCTTATGAAGAAGAATGACAGTGACATTAAACTTGCCAAATCCATGGTACTAACTTGCTGTGCTCTTCACAATCATTGTGAAAGTCATGGAGAAGACTTTGACCAGGATTGGAATACATCTCCAGAAGAGCCAGTACTAGTAATAGCAGCACAAGATATGGAAGAAGAGTGCAGTGAAATACGTCAGGCTCTGATGCGGCACCTTAACGTTTAAGTTCTTACCATGAATTATTAAAATGTTTAATTACTTTTTGCTATATTTTTAATAAAATGTTAAATGAAATCAGACATACTCAGAGAAGTCTCTCTTCTTTTTTTATTCAACAAAAACTCATCTTTCTACATATTCTGTAAAGTAAAACATTTTTAAATGTAGAAACATTTTTTACAAAAACTTAGAGGTTGTAAAGGTTTCTTTTTTATTAAGCTAGTGCATTGTTGGTTCACTTCCTTTTTCTTCGATTTCCCTTCTAAATGTTTTTTTCTTTGTTTTCGTTGTCAGAATTTCTCACTTCCTGTTCCTCCTCAGTAAGCTGTTCTGACTGACTAAACACAGCTCAGATGATGGTGTCAAGTTTACTAAGAAGGAACAGGAAGTAAGAAATTCAGACAAAGAAAAAAAACATTTAGAAAGGAAATGTAAGAAAAAGGTAAGTGAACCAACAATGCACTAGCTTAAAGGAGCCTATTTAGAAAATAAAATCTAACCATTAAAACCCCCTTTAATTATTATTTTTTAAACATAAACATGGGTACAGGTCCTGTGCAGCATGAAAGGCACTACTGTCTGGGTGGTGACCTGGGTTGACAATTGGCTCCAAGCACTTGAACAAGCTGACCAAGGACACCGAGGAATGCCTGGTTGAAGGTAGCCAACTGCTCCATCTGCTGCCGGGCAATTTCTACCTCCTGGCACATAGCTTCCTGTGCATCCTGACGCAGTGCCTGAAACCGCCTCTGAGAAAGTTTATCCTTTCTTTCCAGCTGCCTTTCTTCTGCTGCCCGCATATCCTTCATGACTGTGCGCAGATCCAATTGCAACCGTCTCCTTTCGCCTGTAATATACAAAAGACCAAAATGTTGTTTTTGGTAACATCTGTCAAACCACTACTGTAAGCCCCTTTCTCATCTGCCTCACTAGAATGTACCACACTGACTGCCCCACCTCTGTTCCCCCTCCTCATCTGCTATACCAATACACAGCGCTGCTCTTCTACCCCACTGCTGAACCCCCCTTCTCATCTCTTCCACCACTGTACCCCCTGCACATCTGCCCCACTGCTGAACCCCCCTTCTCATCTCTTCCACCACTGTACCCCCTGCACATCTGCCCCACTGCTGAACCCCCCTTCTCATCTCTTCCACCACTGTACCCCCTGCACATCTGCCCCACTGCTGAACCCCCCTTCTCATCTCTTCCACCACTGTACCCCCTGCACATCTGCCCCACTGCTGAACCCCCCTTCTCATCTCTTCCACCACTGTACCCCCTGCACATCTGCCCCACTGCTGAACCCCCCTTCTCATCTCTTCCACCACTGTACCTCCTGCACATCTGCCCCACTGCTGAAATAAAAAATGTCTTTATTATCATCATGTCTTACCATTGTAGGTTAGGATGAAGGAAAAAAGGTGGGACAGCCGCACTCCAAAAAAACTCCTCCTTTAATTAAAAATCACAAAATACATGCCACAGCAAAAAACAGCACAACAAAAGAAAAGCTGACGTTTCGCACTATGCCTTAGTGCTTCTTCATAGCTAGTGTGTAAACAGTAAAATGAGTGAATATATACCTTACAACCCAATGAGTGGGAGGGGGCTCTGGAAACAATTAAGTTAAACAGGGTCCCCTGTGAAGTTTGGGTGTGTCTCGACAGACAATCAGAGAGTGTCTCATGTGGACTATGTCTCATGCAAATTCATAGTGAATAGTGAACATTGGATAGAATGATGTGTTGACCCAATAGAGAAGTGGGGTGCAGAAAAATGTGAAAAAGAGTGTAGGAGTATGTGTAAGTGTGAAGAAATATATTTGAGTGTAAGAGAAGTGAATTAAAGTGGACAGGAAATGGAATGATATGTGTAAAACATGTATAACTTGTATAAGTAACAAATAAAATGAAATTAAGAAAACAAAAAATATGATATGAATTAAAGTGCGATAAAGTAAAGTGAAATTAATTAAAAAAAAAAAAAAGAAGAAAGGAAAACAAATAAAAAGTGAAATGGGGAAAAAAGGGGAAGAAAAAAAAAAAAAATAGGGGTGAATATGACGGTGAACCATATAAAGGACGATGCATAAACCATAAAATAATATGGTGTAATGTAGTGAACAAAAAATGCCTAAAGATTGAGCATAGTGTAAAGGTGCACCTTAATTCTAATGGTCTTATTTGTTTTATAGTATATTAACTTGTGTTTTTTATTATTTTTATGATTATTATTATATTATTTTTGTTTTTTGTATTTTTGTTGCCTGATGAAGTATCTGCCCATACTGTATAGTGACCCAGCCTATAGTGCCATACTACTCAAGGGCATTAAAACAGTGTCTCGAAGGGCACCCACGCTTGGAAGCTCCCTTTCACCCAGCCTATTTAATAGCAAAATCACCCATCATGGCTGGCTGAGCTTTAAGGGCACCTTCAAGTGTGGTATTAAAAGCTGCATCTATTGCGGCTTCATCAAAACAGGCCAACACGTAATTTCATGTAGCAATCATAGAGAATTTGAGATTAAGAGTTTCATGAATTGCAACACCAAACACATTGTGTATGTCATTTCCTGCACACTGTGTAATATACAGTATGTGGGACGTACAATTCGTAGGCTTAGAGATCGCCTCAGGGACCATCTTTATGATATCTCCACCAATAAAAACACCAATGTGGCACGACATTGGAACAACATACACTCTAAGGACATCACCAGTCTTGTTATACAGGGTGTAGAACAGGTCAAAACCCCCATCAGGGGAGGCGACAAGTTCCGGTCATTGTGCAAACGTGAAGTGTTCTGGATCTTTTCACTCCAAACCAGAATTCCGTCTGGAATGAATTTTGAGTGGGATGTGTCCCATTTTTACGACTGATCAGTATCAGTATCCAGTTTCACGTTTGCACCATTGTCCATTACTGCCACAATTACATATTACACAGCTCATCACATCTCCTTGGAGATTTTTCTCTGATTTTGTGTCTCCTAATTCCCCCCCCCTTTTTTTTACTCTAGACGTGTCCGGTTCTTGAGGGCACTATATATATACATACAGAACTATTTCGCTGATAACCGATATTTCTCCGACATGGATTTTACATTATACCATCTTCACGCTCTCCCATACATGTCTTTACAACACATGTGGTAGATTTTTGGTTTTTGAAGCGTTCTAATTACACATTCAGATTATGTATATGCCCAAGTACCAGCACATCCATCTTATCTTATGTATGCATGTGATTCCTATGTACCCCATCTCACTGTATATCTCACTCTAGGTATTTAAGAGGCTTATCATACTTCATTCTATATGAGCCCGGTCCTAAACATACATTAAGCTCCCTCGATCTGCCGGTTGTCCCTGCCCTATGTTTATTTTTACATTTACTTTTATTTTTTCTTATTTTCATTTCTAAAATTTATTTTTTTTTTTTATTTTTTTTTTTTTCCACTTCCACCTTTTTTTTTTTTTTTTTTCTCTTTTTTATTTATTTATTTATTTTTTCACTTCCACTTCCACCTTTTTTTTTTTTCTCCACTTCCACTTCCACCTTCTTTCTTCTTTTTTTTTTTCTCCACTTCCACTTCCACCTTTTTTTTTTTTTCTCCGCTTCCTCTTCCACCTTTTTTTTTTTTTTTTTTCCACTTCCACCTTTTTTTTTTTTCATTTTTATTTATTTATTTATTTTTTCACTTCCACTTCCACCTTTTTTTTTTTTTTTTATTTATTTTTTTCACTTCCACTTCCACCTTTTTTTTTTTTTTTTCTCCACTTCCACTTCCACCTTTTTTTTTTTCTCCACTTCCACCTTTTTTTTTTTTTTTTTCATTTTTCTTCACTTCCGCTTCCACCTTTTTTTTTTCTCCACTTCCGCTTCCACCTTTTTTTTTATTTTTATTTTTTTTATTTTTTTTCTTGGCACCCTTTTCAACAAGATCTCAGTATCCTATACTCTCTTCTTTCTTTCTTTTTGGGTTTCATTAGAGAACCAACCAACATACATTGTAAGATATGTCCCACGATTAAAGTTCTGCTGGCTTCCCAGCCATTCATACGATATTGCTCGTTATCTTAACATGTTTATCGGGACATTTCATATGCATATTGTGTGTTTTTTGTTCTTATTACTGTATTAACTGTTTTTTGTATATACAGCTGTCAACAGCAATGTTCGGCTTCTCCGTTTTATCGAATTTTATTTGTTCCTTGTAAATACACATTTAAGTATTTAATTCATGTAGATCGCACAGTCATCGCGACATGTATGGCGATGTCTTTGTTGTCGGCGAGATGTGGTGGCCTCAAATGTGGCTTTTTCTGTAATTGGATGTGTCAAGACAGAGAATCAGATAGCGTATTTTCGATTTCAACACATGTTTACCTACTGCCTAGGGAGTTTTTCATTAACCCTTCACTAACCTTTTGGTTTCCTTTTGGTTTTACTTTTCCCTTTCCAGTCTAACATTAAAGCATTAAAATATTGTAATACCAATATATCGATTCCGCTATGCAACCTGACACACACTTCATGCCCATACCCTGATCGCTATCATTCTCTAGAGAGTTTCTCTATTTAGATTGAGGTTCACATGTTGGCAATTGTCCGCTAATAGCGGTTATTTTTCATTAGCCTCATATAGCCACATTGACACTTCCCGACATTTCAAGTGCCTCTTTTTTACTATCATTCCATACTACTCTGCATGTTAACTCATTTACTGATTTTTAGGATATTTTAGAACTCTTCTATAAACGGCCACACATGTTCACATCCTTTTGTTTTTGTCTTTGTATTAATGGTTCAGCTCACAATGAATGTTTAACCAGTCCAGATAGATGCCCGGTGTCTCAGTTATTATTTCAATAATGAGTAAGTACACAAACACATACAGGCAACAAAAATACAAAAAACAAAAATAATATAATAATAATCATAAAAATAATAAAAAACACAAGTTAATATACTATAAAACAAATAAGACCATTAGAATTAAGGTGCACCTTTACACTATGCTCAATCTTTAGGCATTTTTTGTTCACTACATTACACCATATTATTTTATGGTTTATGCATCGTCCTTTATATGGTTCACCGTCATATTCACCCCTATTTTTTTTTTTTCTTCCCCTTTTTTCCCCATTTCACTTTTTATTTGTTTTCCTTTCTTCTTTTTTTTTTTAAATTAATTTCACTTTACTTTATCGCACTTTAATTCATATCATATTTTTTGTTTTCTTAATTTCATTTTATTTGTTACTTATACAAGTTATACATGTTTTACACATATCATTCCATTTCCTGTCCACTTTAATTCACTTCTCTTACACTCAAATATATTTCTTCACACTTACACATACTCCTACACTCTTTTTCACATTTTTCTGCACCCCACTTCTCTATTGGGTCAACACATCATTCTATCCAATGTTCACTATTCACTATGAATTTGCATGAGACATAGTCCACATGAGACACTCTCTGATTGTCTGTCGAGACACACCCAAACTTCACAGGGGACCCTGTTTAACTTAATTGTTTCCAGAGCCCCCTCCCACTCATTGGGTTGTAAGGTATATATTCACTCATTTTACTGTTTACACACTAGCTATGAAGAAGCACTAAGGCATAGTGCGAAACGTCAGCTTTTCTTTTGTTGTGCTGTTTTTTGCTGTGGCATGTATTTTGTGATTTTTAATTAAAGGAGGAGTTTTTTTGGAGTGCGGCTGTCCCACCTTTTTTCCTTCATCCTAACCTGCATTTTGATTGCACTGCCTGCACCCTTGGCTCGGACCACAGGAATCAGATTACCTGGTTCTCTTTGAGCGGTTACCCACTCTCTCATGTCTTACCATTGTGCCGGGGTGCATTGGGCGTACTTTGTGGTTGGCTACTCTGTGGTTGGCTTGACGAAATACTACTGGTGCTGCTGAAAGACGTTGAAGGTCCATCATCTGAAAAGTTTGACGCATCATTGGAGAGTCTATCAACTGTTTCTGAAAATAAACATATGGTTATATATTTTTTTCAAATGGTTAGCAGAGCGATATCCTATGCCAAGTTTAAAAAAAAAAAACACTTACCAAAGGGGTCTACCATGGATTTGAGAATTACAGTTGCAGAGTCCAGACCTCCCTCCCTGCCTTGGTTTGCCGGCCGATGACCGTAAATGGCGTCCATGGCGTCGTACCACCTCCAAGGAAATATTCAAGGAGTTAATATGATAGGTACTGAATAGAACCTAGTACAGTTATTTTGAAAGTTCTTACCACCACCTGCTCCCACCATCTCATACAATACTCGCTCACCTCCTTTAACCACTTAAGACCTGGACCAAAATGCAGGTGAAGGACCCGGCCAGTTTTTGCGATTCGGCACTGCGTCGCTTTAACTGACAATTGTGCGGTCGTGCGACGTGGCTCCCAAACAAAACTGGCGTCCTTTTTTTCCCCACAAATAGAGCTTTCTTTTGGTGGTATTTGATCACCTCTTCGGTTTTTATTTTCTGCGCTATAAACAAAAATAGAGCGACAAAAATATATAAAGAAACGTTTTTTTCCTCAGTTTAGCCGATACGTATTCTTCTACCTATTTTTGGTAAAAAAAATCGCAATAAGCGTTTATCGATTGGTTTGCGCAAAATTTATAGTTGTTTACAAAATAGGTGATAGTTATATTGCATTTTTATAAAAAATTTTTTATTTTTTTACTACTAATGGCGGCGATCAGCGATTTTTTTTTTTTTTCATGACCGCGACATTATGGCGGACACATCAGACAATTTTGACACATTTTTGGGACAATTGTCAATTTCACAGCAAAAAATGCTATACAAATGCATTATTTACTGTGAAAATGGCAATTGCAGTTTGGGAGTTAACCACTAGGGGGCGCTAAAGGGGTTTAGTGTGACCTCATATGTGTTTCTAACTGTAGGGGGGCGGGGCTGGACGTGTGACATCATTGATCGTTGATCAATGATGAGGGAACACACGATTAATGACAGCGCCACAGTGAAGAACGGGGAAGCTGTGTTTAAACACAGCTCTCCTCGTTCTTCAGCTCCGGGGACCGATCGCGGGACTCCATTGGCGATCGGATCCCGGCCGCGGTCACGGAGCTTCGCACCGCGTCGCGGGCGCGCGCCCGCGACCCATGGCTGGGCACTTAAAGAGGACGTACAGGTACATGCTTGTGCCCAGCCATGCCATTCTGCCGACGTATATGTGCAGGAGGCAGTCCACTTAAGACCCGGGCCATTATGCAGGTAAAGGACCTGGACAGTTTTTGCGTTGATTTAACTGACAATTGTGCGGTTGTGCGACGTGGCTCCCTAACAAAATTGGCGTCCGTTTTTTTCCCACAAATAGAGCTTGCTTTTGGTGGTATTTGATCACCTCTGCGGTTTTTATTTTTTACGCTATAAACAAAAATAGAGCGACAATTTTGAAAAAAATGCAATATTTTTTACTTTTTGCTATAATAAATATCTCCAAAAAATATATATATAAAACATATTTTTTCCTCAGTTTAGGTCGATACGTATTCTTCTACATATTTTTGGTAAAAAAAAATCGCAATAAGCGTTTATTGACCATTGTCATTTTCACAGCAACAAGTGCTATAAAAATGCACTGATTACTGTGAAAATGTTAATGAAAGTGAAGGGGTTAACCACTAGGGGGGCGCTAAGGGGTTAAGTGTGCCCTAAGGGAGTGATTCTTACTGTAGGGGGGCGTGGCTGGACGTGTGACGTCACTGATCGTCGTTCCCTATAACAGGGAACAGACGATCAGTGACACTGCCACAGAGAAGAATGGGGAAGGTGTGTTTACACTCACCTCTCCCCGTTCTTCAGCTTCTGTGACCGATTACAGAACACCGGCGGCGATCGGGCCGCGCGGTCACGGAACTGACCATCGGGTCCCACGGCTGGACGGAACTGACCATCGGGTCCCGCGGGCGCCGGCGGGACGCGTGTGATCCACGGCTGGACGCATAAAGGGCAACGTACCTGTACGTGCCTGTGCCCAGCCGTGCCATTCTGCTGACGTATATTGGCGTTAGGCGGTCCTTAAGTGGTTAAATGACCCTGCAAGGGGTCAAACACACCTTACACCCTGTGCAAACATTCCCTCCCAGGGATCGTCAGAAAATCTTGGTGGCTCAAAGGATAAAAATAATCAAAAGCAGGTAGGTACTCCTTCCACTATGCTGCTTCAAACTTTAACCACTTGACACCCGCACGCCGTCATATGACGTCCAAAACGGGGACCTGTTATCCCGGGTGGACGTCATATGACGTCCTGGACTTTGCGGGGGGATATCTCAATGATGCCTGCACCCGGAGGCATCATTGAGATATAATGTTTTAGCGGCGGCGATCCTGCGCACCGTAAGAACGATCATAGCGGCGGTTCTGCCGCTAGATCGTTCTTACATGCGGCGGGAGGGGACATCCCCCCCTCCCGCCGCCATCTGGTGCTTCTCCGGGCTCTCCCATCCCACCGGGGGCCCAGAGAGATGATCGCCATCCGCCGGATGTTTGCCATAGAGAAGACTGGTGACCAGATGGTCACCAGTCATCTCTATGACCGTCGGAGGCCCGGGCGCGATGTGATGACGTCACGCCCGGGTCCCCGTAAGTAAACAAACCGCAATTGCAGGTAGTTTGAATGAGAACTGTGAAATTTTTTTCACGATCTCATTCTTTCCAGCCTGGAGGAGAGATGTGGGGTCTTATTGACCCCGCATCTCTCCTTAAAGAGGACCTGTCACACACATTCCTATTACAAGGGATGTTTACATTGCTTGTAATAGGAATAAAAGCGATTGAAAAAAAAAAGTGTAAAAAAAAGTGTAAGAAATAAGTAAAATAAAAAATAATAATAAAAAAATTAAAATGCCCCTGTCCACGGTAGCTCGCGCTCAGAAGCGTACGCACACGTAAGTCTGGCCCACGTATGTAAATGTAGTTGAAACCACACATGTGAGGTGTCGCCGCGTGCGTTAGAGCGTGTGCAACAATTCTAGCACTAGACCTCCTCTGTAACTCTAAACTGGCAACTTGTAAAAATTTTAAAGTGTCGCCTATGGAGATTTTTAAGTAACGAAGTTTGGCGCCATTCCATGAGTGTACGCAATTTTAAAGCGTGACATGTTAGGTATCTAGTTACTCGGCGTAACATCATCTTTCATATTTTACCAAAAAATTGGGCTAACGTTACTGTTTTGTTATTTTTTAATTTATGAAACCATTTTTTTTACAAAAAAAAAACGTTTGAAAAATTATTGCGCAAAT